>NC_043970.1:22167146-22467146 GCF_902148855.1 Sphaeramia orbicularis | reverse complement strand
CATCCTCAACTTGGCCTTGAGTGACTCACTACTACCTCTAGTGGTCACATAAATCCCCCAGCCCATCACTGGAAAAACATTAACTTCTTTGGTAGAACTTCACAGATATTTATTATAAACACTAATGATAATTTGTAATTTTTAATATTTGACAGCAGAAATACAACATATAGACCCTCTAAAAATAGATCATATGTCTAGTCTTCATCATTAACCCATAGAAAATACACTAATAAAAAGAGAATGAATTGCACTGAATGAAAACAATGGAATGAACCAAAACAGGCTCTAACAGTGAATGTGATCTCCTCCATTTAACTCTAATGCATGTGTGGATCGTGGATGTGTCTGTGGTTCAGATGTACAGTCATGTCATCTGTATGAAGGAGAAAATGAAGCAGCCAATCAGAAAGCTCCTTCAGACAACATGGGGTGGAGACAGAACTCTGGGTTTTGGAATTTCTATCTTTTCTGGATTAAAAAAAAATGATAAAACAGAGCCGTGGCCAGCACAGTGGTATTAGTGTAACAGTCCTATATTCTGTCAGAAGATGGAAATGAAAGGGATTAGATTCCGACTGATGACATTAAATACAGATGATACCAAACCTTTGTCAAACGTCCATTTGTAAAAATACAATGTACACAGCAGCAACAAGAGGTTTTAGTCAATAAACTGATCTCTGATGAAAATTTCACTTTTTCCCTTTTCTAGTTTGTTTTTGGGGTTACATCACATGCAGAACTGTGAAACATCAACATATTCCAGTCTGATTGTTCTATTTTCAGTTTGTCTCCAGGTTTATTAGAGAAGTGAAACTGCTATTGTGTAACTGAGCGTTTATACCTGAACATTTAGAGCAAAACACTGACCATGAACACCCCATCATCCTCAACCTAAATGGATTCAATTTGGTTTCAGAGTAGAACCAGACCTTTACCTCCTATGTCATGTCCTGGATTCTCATGGATAAATCACCTGAAAACTCACAAAATCAGTGACTTTTAATGGTTAAAATTTCAAGTTCAAGGCTTCATTAATAAAAAGAGATATTTAATGTTCTCATTGTCTTCATATCCGATTATTAACCATTACACTACTGATCAGGTGCAGATCTCTGTGCTGATGGTCAGTATTTTCTATTTTTCGTACCTGGCAGGTAGACCAGAGCCAGCGTAACCATGGCAACAGCAGGTAGCGTCTCGTTGACAGTGACCAGAGGGAGCTGGTACAAGTTATTCTGTCCATGATCCAGATACGGCAGCAGAATGCGCCTTGTACAGCTGTAACCATAGAAGAAGAGGAAGAGAAGGAAGGAGGTCAGGATGGGACCCCCCCAGGATGGGAAGAGGAGGAGGGGGGCCTCCTCAACGGACCCGGAAGAGCCCAGACCCCCCACATCCACCGGGGTGAAGCCGAGGCGACGGGTCAGCTGGACCACTAGGGATTTAGAGTCGGAGCAGTCGCTGCAGATCAGAACCTGAAGGAAACCAGGGCATCGATCAGGTTCATCCAACGTCTCAGCCTGAATTTACGAGGTGACCCTGAACGTCACATGAGAGCAGGGTGATGTGGCTAAAAAATTCAATGTTCAATGATGTTTGCCTACTCTATGTACGATGTGAGATTTTAATCAAATGTTTTCTAACTTCATGGACTGAAGACAAAACATGATACAGGAACATTCTTTATTTACTAAAAGTATGTGTCGTATCTGACTGGAGAAACACATTCATTTAGATGTTTGTGTAAGTTCTCATTTGCCCAAGCCATCATTCTTCTGATGCCCCCACAATCCAGACCTGAATAAAGCAGAAGATGGATGGATGGATGTTTGGAACAGGAGCCTCTAGTGGTGCTTAGTGGTATTACACTCTGACGTTCAGACAGTGGGTTATACATTGTTTTTTTTCTGACCTGACGGTTCCCGTCGTGCGGCCCGTTCTGCAGCGCCCACGCCGACAGGACGTTGAAGCCCTTCACCACCGGAGTCTGAGGGAACATCTTAGCGAGTTGCTCAGCATTGGACGGCCCCTTCCTGTTCAGCCCGGATGCGTTACTCACATCCACCAGGACCTTCCCCACCAGACGGTCCCTCAGACCCACCAGAGACCCGTAGTGTTCTGGGAAAACAGCAGCAAACACCAGGCGTTCTGCTCCATCCACGGCCTCTGTCTGTGACTTCACCTCCACCCCATCAGGAAACGCACCACGGCGGACTCGGCTCGGGTCACGGCTGCCCACCACGACCCTGAACCCGGACGCCACCAGACGAACGCACAGCGAGCGACACAGGTCTCCGGTTCCCAGGATACCTACCACTGGGCCCTGGAGGCCTTCGGGGAGGAGGAGGTCTGAGGAGGGGGCAGGAGGGGACAACAGGGGGGTGGTCATGTCCTGATGCATGATGGTCTGAAGGAGGAGGGACAGGGTCATTACTAGTCAGATAATCCAGAAAATAAGAAGAAACACCTGATTCACTGAGGATGGAAAGGCCTTCCACCTTCATCAAACACTACGCAGAAGGTTCTGGTATAACTTCACCTACTTCCAAGATGGAGGGAGAGAGAAAAACGAGCAACAGGTCAACAACTCCAGCAGCACTTTTCCCTTTCCACCAACATTTCCAGGAACTTTTATTTCCAGGAAGTTACGCTACGTTTACACTGCAGGTCTTGATGCTCAGTTCTGAATCTTTGCCTAAATCAATTTTTTTTGCCTGGTTGTTCACATTCTAATGTAAATGTGATACCATCAGACTCATGTGTGAACAGTCTACAGTGCTGAAGTGAGGACATATGCATCACACTGTGTTTATGGAAGTAAATATGGATCTTTCCAGGTTTCACCTCCTCCACAACAGAATTGTGACGTCTGTCATATTTCAATGACATAAAATGTGGATGTTGGATGAAATGTGACATGACTGTCACATTGAAAAACATCAGATTAATCTGATTTAGCATGAGATATGAAAGGTTACATTCAGACAGCAGGTCTTATTGCACAATTCAGATTTTTTGTGAAATCCAATTTTTTTGTGTACTCGTTCATATTACACATTAAATGTGACTTCTATCAGCTTTGAGCATCAACTGAATGCGAACAGGAAGTGACCCACATGCACAAAAGAGGTCCTGACATAATACCTGACCACACAGGGACATAATGGGTTTACGGAAGTAAATATATTTTTAATGCCGCTCCTCCTCCGGGGACACAGAATTGTGATGTTTGTTGAATTTCAATGACATAAAGGTCAGATAAATGCGACCTGGCTGTTCAGACTGAGGTTGCATTACATTGCAATTCCTGGTAATCTGTGTGTTTTGCATTTCTACCTCAAAGTTCTGGAAAGTGTATTCAGATCAGTCAAAATGATAAATTGTAGGCTGGTCAAAGAAACTGCACGACACCTCCAGTCCAGTAGGTGGCCTTTATGGTGGGCATCATCATCATCATCATCATCAACATGATCCCCTTGATAAAACTAAACACAAACAGCTCCAGGAATAATCACCAAATCACTGACACTGAAAACTAAAGTGTGTTCTCTGAGCTGTAAACTTAACTCTATGGTTGATTTATAATCAAACATATAAAAGTCAGCATCACATTGACATTTTCAGAGAAAACATGTCAACACACCAACTGCTGTTGGTCCTTCGCATATTTCTGATCATCCTACATCATGAAAATTATATAAAAATCTGACAAGATAAGCTTCAATTGGACCTGTGGTCTAATTAAAAGAGGAAAAACTTAAAGACGGAGCAGATCTTTCACTAGAGGATCAGAATAAAACCAATGAAACAGGTTAGAGTTTGGTTCTGTGTAGGACTATGGGAACCAGGGCTTTAGGGATGAGCATCTAGTGGCTGTCAGTGGTATTCCACTGAAACACTGATCCTGAACATTCATCTAAATCCTGAACCTTTGGATGTAAAACTGTCACTAATGACGATCCTACAGTAAGAGTCACCTGAAGAACTTTAATATTGACACAGCACTTGTTTATTATAGAGCTGCAACAAACAACTCAATAAGTTCTACAACAAAAAACAATCAGTTTGAGTAATTCTTCAAAATAAAGTAAATTCCACTCTTTTCAATTTTATTTACTTACTTACTTATTTCCCGTCTCTGTCATCTTGGTTTTTGGAAACAATTTCAGCGTTTTCAAACAATTAATCAAACAAATAAATGACAAATAAATCAATTAATAGTCAAGTAATAATTTGTTGCAGCTCTAGTGTATTATAGTGTCGTACATCGTATTTGAATTTTACTCACACACAACACTACACGTTTCTTTCTACTGTTAAAGGAAACATCTAGTAGAAGTGTTCCTGTCAAACAGGATTTATAATATTTCATATGTTAATGATAATAAACTGGCAGATATAAGTACTGAACGGCGTTGGTCTGACGTAAACTATAGAAATGAACTATATAAATGAACAGAGGGGAAAGGTTAAATAAAACATACATTTACCGAGACCAAGTGTTTTAATAAAACTCATGTCAGTTTCAGACTAGTAGCTGAAACTCAACTGTAAACCCTGCATTTAATGTTATTCTGCCAAAACACTAAGGCTTATAAAGACCAAAACAGATAAAGTGGTGAAATTAACCCGAGTCCAGTCATAAACCGCAAAGTTTAACGATTTAACGGGTTAATTTAACATGTTACTTCTATCTTTAACTCCAAAAATGGATGTAAACAGGTTTAAACACCAGAAGCTACAGATAAAACAGATTGTAATTGAATAAAATACCTTTAAACATATTCTTCTGAAAAATTTAAATGTAATAAAGGTGTATACTTACTCACATGATAAGAAAATAAAACCACACCGGGTCAGACATGTGATAAAAACATCCTGCACTTCACGGACGGTAACTTATATAAATGTCCTTCACAGAACACCGTACAGCTGCCGGTCACGTGTTAGGGAGACGACTGCTGCCTTCATGAACACACGGAAAACTCATATATTTTACATTCACGTACTGTTTTTGAATCACTCCGGTATTTTATTAATGATTTATACATGAGAACCAAAGAATGAACGGAAAAAAGTCATTTATCTTTTTCTCTGTGTTTTTATTTCTACTGTACACGTTTACTTTGGTGTTAAATTTGTCTATTTTACCATATGTATAACTGAAATTTAACAATATATATTTTGTAAATAGAAACAAGACAGCCAGGTTCAGCAACTGTCTTTCCAAATGCTGACAGACTGCTGAATTCAAAATAATATGAGGAACCGAATTCAGTCGCCTCATCCGAGAGTCTGCAGCCACAGTCTCAGGTTCTTCACCCAGTGTTTCCTGCGGTCCGTGAACGCCTCAAAGCTGACAGTAGGAGATAAGAGTTGTAGCCTGTTAAAGACAGATGATAATGAATGTGTGTTTTAAAGATGAAAACCCAAAGAAAACACACTGTAACCTGGAACATAATCAGATTAAAGCAGGAAATGTCTCCCGTTGTGATCGTCAGCAGTTTTTCTTCCACAGAGCTGCTTTCTTTTCACTTTGGCCGTGATCCTGGAGTCCGTGAACGCAACCTGAGGGAAAATACAGAATGAAAACAGCCTCAGCTCCATCCCACTACAACCAGAAGGAAACATCAAATTCACATCCTGCAAATCCAGAAACAATCAGACTCTGAGAGCAGAGGAAATATTAAAAAACCTGCAGGAGAATGATTGAAAAGACCATTGACTCAGAGTGTCAACAAATAAAAGAAGTAGTCAAAGTAGTATAAGCAGTACTTCAGGAGAGTTTCCACTGATCTTTACTTTACTGGAGTATTTGTCTTTCAAAGTGTTTGTTTTTACTTCCTACATTGAAACTCAAATATTTGTACCTTCTCTACCTTTAAGGCTTTAGTTTTAAGGCATTTGAGGTGAATAATCTATTATTTTATTTCATATTTGCCTGACTTTCTAATCAGTTTGGGACTAATAAGAACATTTCAAACACTCATTATATCAAAAACAGGTTCTGAATGCTGGTATTTATGAACCAAAGTAGTTAATGTTATTGAACTGGCAGAGTCCGACATCTTTGTGTTTTAAGAGGTGGATTAATGGATCATTTCTACAGCTGAGATGGAACAAATTTAATACATGAACCCACCAAAAAATGCATGGAGGCTGATCTAGCATCTCTTCATGAGTCTGTAATTACTCACAAGTTGTTCTGTTTGGTGGCATTTATTCATTTGTTATGTCCTTATACAAACATGTGTCTGGTATTTTAGGTTTTGTGTCTCTGGTGTGTTTCACTGTTAAGAGGCTAAGATAAAATATAGAAATACATGCAACAAGACGAAAATGACAGAAAAGAGGCGAGAAGATGAAAATAAAGCAAAAACTATAAGATGAAAAAGTGAAAATCATGTAAAAGACAAAACATAAACATTTGATGTCTCTGTCATGGTTTAATGTTTATTTTCCAAATGTTGGATTTGGAAAATTAAAACAAAATAAAATAAATATGTGAGCTCAGAGTATTTGTTCAACAAGACAAAAATGCTAACCTCAGATTTTTATACTTTGTGGACATTTCAGAGCCTAATCCAGTATCTGGATGTTCATATCAAGAAACTATGGACCTCATATAAGACTATTTTCATATCTGAACCTTTTTCTCACTTGTTTTAGTGCGATGGATGCTCATCAGTTTAAAAAACTGTCAAATACTTAATAAAACACAATGAATGAACCTGTGTGACCAGTTCTCTTACATCACTGCTACAGTTTGCAGTGTTTAAAGGGTCTATATGTTGCATTTCTACTGTCAAATAATAGAAAAATACCTAAAATGATAATATTTACAAAAACTAAAATTATAATATTTATAATGATGATTGTGATTTTTAAGGCTAAAAACTCAAAAAAGACTGTTCTAGATAATTTGCAAATGCCCATGGTCCTGTGACTTTAATAAAGGAAGCCTCAAATCATCGCAACTTTCACTGCAATTTTTTGGAAAAGCTGCCACAAAATCAGGCATTTTAGGCCGCAACAATCAAAAAAAATCTCGCAAAATCCTGGAGGGACTGGTTACATTGTAGAGAAATGAAGTGAATTTATTTCCAAAAAAATGACACAATAATAAATAAAACAGACAAAACAATGAACAAAATAATCTCAAATTTACAAAAAGTGACTCAAATAACAAGCAAAATGAACAAAAAATGAATATAATTTAAAACAATATAATAAAATGAACAGAATAAACAACAGAATTTTAAAAATCAACAAAATTATTTTAAAATGAACAACAACATTTTAAAAAATCAACAAAAGTATTTTAAAATGAACAACAGAATTTTAAAAATCAACAAAATTATTTTAAAATTAACAAAAACCTCCAAAATTGACAAAAAACAATGGGAAATGAACAAATGAAACTATGTGATATTATTATTTTTTGCAAAGTTGCCATTTGTTGATCCACAGTTCAGACTAAACTGTGACAGTTCTGACTTTGTTCAATTCCAAACAATCTTTAGTGCAGCTACTGACAACATATTTGTAATTTGAGGAATCAATACATAATGATATATTTTTACTTAATCAGTTTTTATTTCAAAACTGCTACCAAGTGCTTAAAGTTAGTCTTATTAAATAATGAAACTGTTGTGGTTTATGAACATGAAGCAGCGACAAGTTTGTTGAAACATTTGTGACTGGGTTTGTTGGCTTTGTTGAGTTGTGAACATCTTTCTGTTTTGTTCTTCAGTGAATGAGACTGGTGACCATAGGCACAGGTCAAAGGTCAAGCATGCCAGGAGCAGAGGCAGGCTGGATGTAGGTGATGTGTTTTCACAGGTGAACCTTCCACTGGCATGCCTTTTCTTTTCTTTTCTTTTCTTTTCTTTTCTTTTCTTTTCTTTTCTTTTCTTTTCTTTTCTTTTCTTTTCTTTTCTTTTCTTTTCTTTTCTTTTCTTTTCTTTTTCTTTTTTTTTTTTTTTTTTTTCTTGCCAGAATAGTACCATGGGCCACCATACTTGATACTTGACACCCTGAATACCTAACCCTTTTTCACAGCTCAACACCATGGATTCATGAGTGGTACCACAACTGCACCATGGCTCTTCCTCAAAAAATTCTCAAAGGAGCTTGTCACACTATACATGTGAAAGTGACTGAAGTTTGCCCCCAAATGGAATGTGCAGTGTGACAAAAGCCACATGTCAGCTGCAGGAAAGAATCAGACAGGGCCAACCAAAGAGAAAGAGATCTGCCCGAGTAACAAAGATGGTAAAGTCAGCGGAGGATGTGGGAAATGCACTGTACCTGTGTGGAATGATCCCAACCAGACACAGGGAGTTTAGTACAACTGTATAGACTGAAGAAACAGAAGGCAAGAAGAGAGAGAGGAACTGCACCGTTTCATACGAATACTCACTCACTCACTCACTCAGTATATTATATATAAAAATATTTTAAAACTGTTAAAAATGTTCAAAAATGATAAATAAAAAATATCATCAACATGAAATCATTCTTTTGAAAATCAAAATATAATACAAGTGATTATTTTTAACATGAAAAAATGACAAAAGTGCCATTAAAACACACTGATTTTAACACGGGTCATTTTTGACCCACTTATGGAAGAGTGGAGGGTCCAGTCACTCATGCATTTAAGGTTTAATCTGTTCATACACATGTAATACTACTATCAACCAGAAGATGTCAGCACAGACCAGTAACCAGCACCACAGGTCTCATTGTGAAAGCCTTCAGTATATGGATAAAACCTGCAATAACTAGTTTAGTTTTACTTGTAAAGATTCTCAATAACGAACCTCCAAAGTAATACATTTTTGGTTTAAATTTTTTAAAACCTCTATATTTTCATCTTGTTGTTTATATCTTTTATGTGAAACTTTCATCTTAAAACTTTATAATTATATTACTGTGATGTTCTGTTTGTGTTAAACTCAACTACTGTTATCAGTGTTTTAATTGTATGTTTATCTGTACTTTATTCATATGTTGTGTATATATATCTATATCTATATATGTCAAGACATTTAATATAAAAAATACATCTGCTATTAACTATTTATTATTACATTTTGCTTTTAATTGTTACATTTTTTATTTTAGAGAATTCAGTTGAAGATTATTTTACCTTCATTTATAAATAAATAAATAAATAAAGGTAAAGGAAACTTGTATAGATGGTCCCATAGACTCCAATTACAAACTCAGAAAAAGTCCAAAAAAAAGTAGAAAACTTAAACTGCGATCATTTGAAGAGTATAAAACATGAATATATTTTATTATTTTGCTAATCCATTAGCAGTCACACAATAAACCATATTCATTTTTAAATATTGCACAGTTTCTGTCCATTTGAATAAAGGGGCGGGGCTTCTACAACCTTCACTGCGTGCCAGATTCAAACCCTGGTCTCCCACGTGTCAGGTCAGAACACTGGTGCTAAGCCCACAGGGTCAGGTGGTGTAAGAGCTCAGATGAACAGTGTTTGGAGGAAGACAGGAGCAAAGAACAGGAAACACCAAGCTATCACAGCTGGATAAGAACCAGGGAACAGACAGGCAGATGTCATAGTCCAAGGACCAAGGACACGTAGTCAGGAACAGGCCGTGTCGAAACTGGGGAATCAGACAGAGAACAAATGCTGCAGAGTCGTGCATGCTGAGAAGACAATCTGGGAATGAGTGAGTGAACTAGAGCCGATGAAATACTGGCCAGATGATTAGGTACAGATGGACAGATGGGAGCAACAGGTGGAAATAATTATGGCTGACGAGGTGTAGCAAGAGGGAGGAGACAGCAGTGAACACTAATCTAATCTAATCTAATCTAATCTAATCTAATCTAATCTAATCTGATCTAATATAATATAATATAATATAATTAATCTAATCTAAACTAATCAACTCTAATCTAATGTAATCTAATCTAATTAATCTAATCTAAACTAATCAAATCTAATCTAATGTAATCTAATCTAATCTAATTAATATAATCTAACCTAATTAATCTAATCTAATGTAATCTAATCTAAACTAATCAAATCTAATCTAATGTAATCTAATCTAATTAATCTAATGTAATCTAATGTAAACTAATACAATCTAATCTAATCTAATTTAATATAATATAATATGATATAATATAATATAATATAATATAATATAATATAATATAATATAATATAATATAATATAATATAATATAATATAATATAATTAATATAATATAATATAACCTAATCTAATTATATTCAATATGACATATTCTTACAGAGAAACAAAACACAAATGTACAGCTGTTAATGGTGTCCAAACCAGATTCTAAAGTGTGTTTTTTTGTTTTTTTTTAATTTCTAGTTTGACAGTTTGTTCATTAGCTATTTAAAACAAGTTCTTTTTCACTATCAATAACCAAATATGGATGGAAAACAATTAATGACTAGTAGTTGTAGAATATGGTCACACAAAGTAATCTTTTTTTTTTTTAATGACTAAATACAATCAAGTTCTACTGTGCAAATACTTAATATGTAGATATTTTTCAAAATGAAACATTACTGAAGCTTGTACAAAAGTTGTATTAAACTAACTGTCTTATGTAATTACAGAAACCATGCACTACATACAGGGTTTATTTGCAATTTGATGATTTTAATTGACACTTTTATTCCTGAATTTATTCCATTATTTAAATCTTCTGTTCAGCTCCCTTTGCTGGGCTTCTTTGGGGCATCACAGGTGACCATTTGGTTTGTTCTAGCCTCATAGAAAACACAGGGACACATTCACAACTGTGCTTCTCCATAAGCTCATGGCACATTATGGTTTAAGAATTATAAATGTAGTAGACGTTAGAGAATGACTGAATAAACTAAGAACCTTTGCTCTGTCAAATGACGACAGATTGAGTTAGACTCATCATTTGATCCTGGATATTATACTGGATTTAAACTAAACAAAACCCCCAAAAAAAGCCATGTTTAGGATTAAAATTATGCTCACAGTTTCCAACCACAGAGCGAGAGGAAGCTTCCCTGACCATGATGTTCAGTTACCGGCATAATTTTAGCAGCACTGAATTTAACACACGTGAGAGACAAGTGTTGTGTGTTAAAGCAGTGAGATGATTTACTGGTAGTGGCTAATTATACATGTCGGCGGTGGTTTTTCCTTGCAGTTGAACAGGACATGTGTACAAGGCGCCCCACCTGGAAGACGTGTCACACCGACTGAAACTGGTTTCACTGGAAACTTTTGCTGTCACATAGTGTCACATCCTTCAGCAGGCCTCGGCACCACATTGGGCTCCGGTGGTAACCTTCATATGGGGATTCATCATCAGGTCAAAGGGCTGAAATGTCATTCTGAATTCACTAAAATGAGCATTTTATAGCATGTGGTAAAAGTTTTCCCAAGAGCACAGCACAGATGTCAAGTAAAATACATCGTTTATGCTTGTATCTAAATATCCCTCTGAGAGATACTGGAGGTTTGTTATGTTGATGCAAATTTTGAAGTGATTAGAGATTTAGACAGGTTATAGATCTACTGAAACTCTAAATATCTGAGATAGTTTTTAAGAAAATATGCCTAAAAGTCTTATGGAAAACAGATTTTGCCTTTTCTTTACCCCAGTGGTTCCCAACCTTTTTTGGCTCGCAACCCCATTTTAACGTCAGTAATTTCTGGTGACTCCAGACATTTAAAACAGAGACATTTTTTTGCTAAAATTAATTTGTTATTGATCATGTAATAGTTTGCTATACAACCTTGCAAATAAACGTTAATTTATTAAACATTTAGTCTATATAATGTATATTTTTATGGACGGAGGCAGAAAAACCAGGTGTAGATTACTGCACAAAGTGAGAATTTGATTTTCCTTGGTCAGGATATGTACAGTCAGTCCAGCTTGGATTTACAAGGCTGACAATTAATACTGAACAAACAAGAACTCAAATTATGAATTATGAAAGAGCTGCAGCATCTGAAACCGACCACAATGAACATTTGAAAGATAAACAGTACCACAGTGCTTCAGTTTCAGCTTCACAGTTTGTCATGTCCTTTATGGATTGGGATTGTCTCTCTCAACCAAGGTTATAATAGTTTTGGATTTTTCATTATAGTTTAGTTTTATTTAGTTTTGACTTTTTTTCCCCTAATTCAGTTAGTTTTAATTAGTTGTTAGAGCAGGTTTGCTAGTTTTTATTAGTTTTTGTTATTTTTTAAATGCTTAGTTTTAGTTTAGTTTCTTTATATCTTTTCTCTTCTTCACTGTCGAATTCAAATAAATCCCAGACAGGACTCTGCTGCTTTCTCCCAACTTTAGTCTCCATGTTTCCAGGTAGAGTGGGGACCAGAAGACACCTAAACAACAAGTGACGAGAAGTGACGGACCATTAAATATCATATGGTGCCAGCTGCAAAAATTGCTTGAGGGAAATAAATCGATTTTATATCAATCCGACGTTGACAAAGACGAAAACGAAGAGAACTTTATCCAGAATTTTTATGTTTTAGTTAGTTTTGTAAACATACAATACAGTTTCAGTTAGTTATCGTTTTTTTTTCTTTTAATTATAGTTTTCATTTATTTCATTTAACGAAAATGTTTTTACAACTCTAGTTTTCGTCATTTCGTTAGTTTTTGTTAACGATAATAACCTTGCTCTCAACTCATCATATATTTTTTATTAGTAAGTTGTTTGGTTTTTTTTTTTTTTTTTTTTTTTTTTTTTTTATAAATTACTAGAAATTTCAGGCGACCCCATTTGAATTCCAGGCGACCCTATGTGGGGTCACGACCCCAAGGTTGAAAAACACTGGTTAACCCTCTTGAGTCGATGAACCGCTGGTACTTTCAAATCAGATTTCCTGAAGTCGTTTCTCCTCTTGCAGCGTGCACTTTGGAAAACAGAAACAGCTGTGGGTCACAAATTACAGATGTTCAGTAGCTCCTGTGCTTAAAATGTAAACTTTCAACTGTCTTAGTTTTACAAAACAATTACTAGTACATTTTAAGCTCATTTGTGTTCATTTCCTTTATTGCATTGAGCAAAAATAGACTGGAAAAGTGCAAGAGCAGCAGAAGGCAAAGGTCATACACCAGGCAAAGCACACAAATAACAAAATTCCATCATTATCCTCATCTTACACACATTCAGCCTCAGTCCGCCCTCCTTGTAACGTCATTCCTCCACGGCTGGAGCAGGGTCAGCCAGTGCAGGTGTTCTTGTTATCCAGATGTCATTCATAAAATAACTCCATTGTGCCAAGAGCTTGTCTGTGACTTGTCAGCTGCCCTCGGTTTAAAGAGACGGAAGTATTTCTCGGAGTAATTGATGGGAATTATGTGTTCTGGCCAAGCGCTCTCCACTGCATGCATGTTTAAGCTATCAAAAGATAAGAGAGGAGACGTTCTGATTTACACAGAGTCTGGAGTGAGCCATCGTTCCAAAAAGACGTGCCTCACTTTTCTGGTTGCTATTAAGAGTTTGTGTATGAAAAGTGATTTAAAGTTGAAAAAAAGAAGACTGAAAGCTTGTTGACTGTGAGAGGCAAAAATGCAGGTTCCAAGGTTTGAAGATTGTAATTTTCTCAAGGGTATTTCCGCGAGGACCGCTGAACCTCAGGCTGGTTCTATAACAGAAAACTTACCACACAATCTGCCCAAAAATGAAATGGTGATGTTTGACAGTTTATCTGATTAAAGAGCTCTCTTGAAATGGCAAAGGTGAATAAAAAGTATATCTCAACTGATATGGAAAGTTATCTTTTTTTTTTTTTTTTCAACATAGCCTGTATACACCTTTATCAAACTGTGCTAGAGAACCATTGGAGGTACTGTCAGACAACTTATACCAGCAATAACTGAAGCAACAAAACAATTTTTACCTTCATTTTGGACTGAAAGAGTGGTTCTCATAAAGCACAACAGTTTCATCTTTTTTCTGTAATCTCTGTACACTTAACTACTGTTACGCATTTTATATTGGTAAGAGGTGAAACCTAATTTTTGCTCAGTGGCTACATTGGTATGTATCTGCTGTTTTTTTTTTGTTTTTTTTTACATTAATATTCATGAAATTATATCTAGTATCTAAAGTTGCCCCATAAATGTAGTAAAAAAAAGTGCAATATATTCATCTTTACATAATACTTCAGTAAAGTACAAGTACCACAGAACTGGATTTAACTCTCAAAGACCTGCACAGCCCACAGCCACAAAAGCATCTACTGATCTAACATATTTAGAACAACAACACATTTTATTTCTAAGTGCCTTTCACAAAATCTAACGACACTGTACTGCAAAGGATAAAAAGACAATAAATAAAATACAGTAATAGAGAATAAATGAAATACAAAGAAAAAAGGAGAGAAGAGGAAAGGAAAGGAAAGGAAAGGAAAGGAAAGGAAAGGAAAGGAAAGGAAAGGAAAGGAAAGGAAAGGAAAGGAAAGGAAAGGAAAGGAAAGGAAAGGAAAGGAAAGGAAAGGAAAGGAAAGGAAAGGAAAGGAAAGGAAAGGAAAGGAAAGGAAAGGAAAGGAAAGGAAAGGAAAGGAGAATAGCATTACAATAAACTGTGATAAATGTAGAGTATTTGGTAGTCACAACATTAATAGTTGTTGGTCTTTCGTTACATTCTCTCATTAAGGTAAGTGTCAGATTAAAACCATATCATCCAATCTGGCTGAATTGCTTTCCCACACACATCCGATAGAGGGCAGTGTTCTGTGAAACCTCAATAAAAAACTTGCCAACATCTTATTCAGTAGGACAAAAACCAACTATGATCTATGATGAATACAGGTGAGAATATGTTTCTGTCTATCAGTTCATCCAGCTAATATGAACTAATATTAAACAGACAGAAACACTGGTTAGATGTCATTTCTTTGCAGAATCCACGTCCTGTCGGAGAGTTCCCATCACCTTCCACAAACTGTAGCAGAGCCAGAGCCTCCTGCTGTCAATCGGAGTTTCAGATGGGAGGTTCCCCAGGATGTGGGGAGGATGTGGGCTGCATCCAAATGATATGTCCTTCTATGTGTGTGTGAGTGTGTGTGATTGGTAAGGACAGGGGGAGGGGTGTTATCATTGATGTGTGAGTCATCCTGACCCTTCCCTCCTCTCCCTGCCCTTCATGTGGTGTGTGTGTGTGTGTGTGTGTGTGTGTGTGTGTGTGTGTGTGTGCATGTGAGTCCTTGTATCCTGAAGCCCTGGCAGTGTGTTTATGCAGCATTTACATACTTTCAATGCTAGAAAAACACTGCAAATGTATGTTCTTTTTATTTTGCATATGTGTGTATGATTGCACAAGTGCCCGGTGTGTGTTTTCAGTGTGTGTGTGTGTGTGTGTGTGTGTGTGTGTGTGTGTGTGTGTGTGTGTGTGTGTGTGTGTGTGTGAGGTTGGTAAAGCAGTGGTGAGTCATCTGCAGTCCAGCGTTGCCTGTTACCATGGGTCACACACAGCAGGTACCCCACCTCCCCATGTGCTTCTTCTTTTTTACCCACCTATCTTCTTCATCTTCCTCCTCCTCCTCCTCCTCTTCTTTTTCCTCTCTGACTCACAGATGACTCCCCCCTCCATCACCAATGACATCATCACCCCCCTCCCTAACACTTTGTTGTGGTGAATCATACTGTACGTTGAGATTTTCTCTCCTCCCGCCTTACCATAAAAAAAAAAAAAGAAAAAAGAAAAAAAGAAAAAGAAAAAAAGCAGCAGGGCAAACCTGAATGTCACCCGATAATTCATAAAATCAGACCTGAGTCTCTGGAGTACTTACTGCATTTTTCTGTTTGCAGGGTTAGATGCCACTAATTATAACATATCATATTGACTTAATCACAGGAATTAGATACATTCATATAGTGGTTAATTTTGTCACGTTTTGCAAATTAGCAGATATGAATCACAAATCCAAGAATTCAATTTTAGGTTTTCGATGCAGACACAAATGTCTTCTTCACCACAATGTAAGCCTGCAAACAACCTCTTTTCTTTTGTTCGATTTCTGAGGGATTATTTTTTTTTTTTGCATCTTCCTGAATCATACGAGCTCTGTGGTTTACTGATAAAAGCCTGTAAAAAAAAAAAATCACACAAGCCACACATTCTTCTAATTTTTTCATTTCTGACACCCTCCGCAACCTCCAAGAACGTCCACAGGAAATATGCACATTTAATTGTAATTGTGTCACATCCAGATTTTGCTGCCTTTAAAAATAAAAAAAATAAATTGTTGCTGTCACTTCCTGGTATTTTTGGTAATCATCTATTCACAATAATGTAATGTCATCACATCTGTCCCTCTACTTTTTCTTGCTGGGTAGTATAATTTAGTCTATAATATGAAAAATGACCCTTGTTTCTCACTTTACTGCTTACTGTCTCAGACTGCTGACGAGTTAAATCCTGCAGGACGTTTCTGTCTGAATGTCATATAAATCCATTGTGTTGTCTGCACAATAGTGTCTTTGAACGCCCGTGGTTAATAAGGTGCTTCTATAACAGATGCCCAGATGTATGACTTCATCCTAGAGTGAATGTGAAGGCATCTTTTGTATTTCTTAATTGTCCCATTACAAAAAAATGCCCATAGATTATTAACAAAAAAGTCGTGATAATAATGTGGCTCATGCTTTTGCATTGTATCATGTGGTATTACGTTATGGTGCGATCTATTCATTTCAGTATTTAAACCTCTTGTGCCTAATCCATCATGGTGGAATTCAGTGTTTTCCTCAATATTGTGTTGTGTTAGTGACTAATTTCAATGAGTTGTAGTAGTCAAAATGAGTCCCTTTTTAAAGGTCTTGGTTCTGTCTTATACTTGTTCATATTTGGACTTAGTTTTGTTTCACTTCCAGACAAGCACACTCTTTATTTCAATACTAGTCAAGGCCACAGCTATGAACACCTCATTAAATTGCCTGTGCATTGTCTGATTTATCAAAAAAAAAAAAAAAACTTTACTCATTTCGAGGTTGAAATGTTTGTGGCTGCCTAGAGGAGGCACAGGTCAAATTTTATGTAGGACTAATATAATTTGGCAAGTTTAACTGCCAAGAGTTTACATGTAATGTAACAAAGGAAAATGCACAACAGTGGGTAAATTCTGAAATGCATCCTAGAGGCAACAGCTCCAAAATGAAGCCAGTGCAGAAGTATCTTAAACCTGTACTGTGTGAGAGTGTGGGTGCTTGAAAAGAATGGGTATTTTGGCTTTGTCTACTGTAAAATGTGTTGCATTATTGTTACATGTGTTATTTATTGTTTGAGTCTGGGCTCCTCTCAAAAAGCTCTTCAGCTTACCAGGGTGTCTCATTTCACATAATGTAAATGCAAAATGTAATGCTTTTTATACTTGGTTCTTTAAATAGATATGTGAATAAATGAAATGAATTCTTAAAATTGTAATACCACTGGTGACCACTGGGGTTGGATCCCATAGGTTTGCACTGAACTTCTCTGAAAATCCAACATTAATTATTTTTTCTTTTCACAGCTCCTTCTGGTCTCATTTCTTTATTTAGACCCTTGAATAATTGGTCTGGACTATCTTTAAGTTCTGCTTTTGTTAATCAGATCATCGGTCAAACTGAAGATTTAATGTCTTTTTAATGAAAGGCTTCGATTGACAGGTCTGTATGACCGCCCACTCATCTGCTGAGTCAGTTTTGTTTTTTTCTATTAAATAAAACAGACAGCTTTACTGTTGTTGTAGTTAATATGTTCCATTTACAAGACTGTGAAATGACTTTGATAGGCAACGTTTGATTAAGAATACTGTTTACAGGGTTAGTAAGCTTGTGTCTAGCATTAGCTCATCAGTGGTGCCTTGCAGACAGCCTTGACCCCTCATACTTCTGCAGTGCTACACCTTTTATTCAAATATGTCCAGCTACAAAAACCCAATATAGTGATGCAAATAGGTTGTTGCAGACTTCAAAATGGCAGATCATAAACCAGAGTTCTCTAATTGTATATAGTCTACAAATACAGCAGACTTCTGTCAACACTTAGGGATCAGTAAGAATGGTAGTGTAAGTGATGCATGCAAAAATAGGTAGCTAACATCAGCAGAAAACCCTTCACCTTGCACCCAGTGACATTTACTGAATATTAGCCACATACATCCTGTATATTTCAGGATGGTGCTTGCTAGCTATTTGCCAACTAGTTAGATGCACAAGCTAATGTAGTTGGCACATATTCAGCCCTGCAAAGAACTGGTGACATGTCCAGAGTTAGTAGCTGGAATAGACTCTGGCACTGCTGCAACCCTCTGGAGGACCAAGTGGTTCTGAAAATGAATGAATGAATGAATGAATGATGACAGATAAAGCTAATCCAGAATGAGTTCTGATTAACAGATTGATGAGACAGGACAAGTTGTTCAGTTTCACTCATAATAAGAAATGCCAAGGATAATGTTAAGTACAATGTCTTCAGATTATATTTGTCTGGCCTTGGTCATGATTTGGTTTTAGTTTAGGCTGCTTTAACTAAACACTATGCTTAACATACATATTAATTGCTCAGAAGCCTATAGAGCTCAGATTTAGTCTATATTTAGGACAAAAAGCCTTTTTCTTAATCGGACTTCCTTCAACAGCTGCAATATATTTAGAGAGGAGTGAGATTTTAGTACTTCTTAAAATGCACTTTCTGTTAAACTATAAGACTGATGATACAATATTTAGCTTGTACTCTATTACTTTGTTTAAATCATTGTGTATTACAAGTATATAGTATTATATCCTGTAAGTGCTTTGTCTGTTATTATCTATATAAATGTGAATTATATTCTATTGTATTTTGTGAATATACAACCTATCTGATAACACAATGAACAACATCATGCTGAACTATGCGTTTTTATGTTGTTCTGGTCCACAGTATGTGCGACAGACACAGGTTTGCCTGCAGCAGGCTTTGTGTTCATTCTGGTGCTGTGAATCCACCTGCCATCTCTCTCGGCTCGCCAAGCTTTTTGTGAATGGAGACTTCTCCTTTGCTGTGCTTTGACAGGAGGATGGATGAATGGGAAGGAGCGACGGACGGATGAATGGGAGAGAGGGAGGGAGTGTGAGATGGAGGCTACGTCACATTACGTTTCCGCAGTGCATCAAGGGAACTGGTCTGTCTGTGACTCATACTGTCAGGATGGGGAGGGCAGGAGATGGAGAGAGAGTGAAAGAAGGGCAGAAGGAAGAGGAGGAGGAGGAGGAGGAGGAGGAGGAGGAGGAGGAGGAGACACATGGAGGAAGATAAGACAGAGGGAGAAGGAAAGAAGGGGTCTGGTCTTTTTTTGTCCTAGCTTTCTTTTCTTTTTTCCTTCCATCTCTCCATCTCCTATCGCTGATGTAATACAGGTGACCTATTCATCCCTCCTCTCCTCTCCTCTCCTCTCCTCTCCTCTCCTCTCCTCTCCTCTCCTCTCCTCTCCTCTCCTCTCCTCTCCTCTCCTCTCCTCTCCTCTCCTCTCCTCTCC
Source organism: Sphaeramia orbicularis (assembly GCF_902148855.1). Lineage (NCBI taxonomy): Eukaryota > Metazoa > Chordata > Actinopteri > Kurtiformes > Apogonidae > Sphaeramia > Sphaeramia orbicularis. The sequence continues at coordinate 22,447,611 of NC_043970.1, read as the reverse complement.
TCTCCTCTCCTCTCCTCTCCTCTCCTCTCTGACTGGCTGGATGCATGAATGAACAGGCCTCTCTTCCTTTTTTTTTTTTTATTGCAGTGGGGGAGGGGATGGCACAGGAAGTCATGAAGCAGACAGGAGAAGAGGAAAGAATGAGTGATAAAGGAGAAAGGGAGGGAGGAGGGAGACAGAGTTCCCATGGCATCTGAACAGATACCCATTGACTACTGATCTCATCCTTTACGTGTGAAGCTGCTGCTATTGTCTATTTAGTCTGTACGTGCTCATGTGTGGACATACAAGGCAGTGTACTTAATATATGAATGAATGCAACCTTGTTTCATTCATTGAAAAATCCATGTGGACATTCTCTGCCTTGCAAGCCTGTGTTTTCATGAGGAAGGACGGCATCTGCATATATGTTTCTATAGCATATATGATTTGTAAAAAGTTGCCTGCCTTTCACATATTTTTATCTGTATCCAGTTGGTTTTTAGTGACTTTCTATTATACAAACTCACACTATGTCTTTGTAAGGTGCTGTAGTTAAGATATGAAAAGGTGGAGGAAAGTACTACGGTTTAAATAGCAGAATGCCGTCTGCTTCGTCAGATGCCAGAGTGTTGCATTGTGCTGTCTCTGCTGAGTCCATTATTTTCCTATATCAGTGCACCTTGTAGTGTGTTATCGGCTGAATACAATGAAAACTAATAGCGTGAAAAAATAAACAGGTCTGCTCTAGCCAGCAACAAAACAGACATTGTCATTTTGATGAAATAACTGGCTGAGTAACTGATCCTTTAGTAGCTCATTTTTAACAATTAACTTAGACATGTAACACTTTAACATGACAAATGTTTAATTACGCAACTTTAAAAATCACCGTTTTGCTTATAAAACCTACAAATGTGGTCTTTATAAAATATTGAATTAAAAGAAATGGAAATTGCTGAAGTAAGTTTAAGAATAGGTCTGTTTAACCAGTAAAAGTTGAGCGGCAACATAGTGAAACAACACAGTACTGTTGCTATGGTTACCTGCAGCCTTTTAGAATGCCTTACTAACTGATTTAGAACAGTAAATGTTTTTGTAGCAGACACACACCAGCCAATCAGAGAGGAATATTGTAATGTGGCCACAGAAGAAATCCATCTCAATAAGATTTTAAAGTCAGAGCCAAACGTGAAGACCAGTTCTTTGAAACTTACACCTGTGGATTTTTACAAACACTTAAGTCTGGATACGTTTGCCTTAAATTTTTTTCAGCTGAAGCCTTAAGAGGAAGGCAACATATACGTGTAGAGTTACAGACCTAAAAATAACATATAATGTAGGCCATGCTGACTTCGTAGTATGTACGGTGGGAGCTTGTGTTTCCATGTATTTATGTATGTATGTATGTATGCATATGTAAGTCAGTGGTGCACATACACTTTGTTCACTGATGAGTTCCTGTGTGTATGTGTGTGTGCGTGCATATTGCCAGTCATCAGACCCTGGTTGTCTCTGCCTCCACCTTGTATGAGTCAGAGCTGCAGTACAGTGTGGGAGGGGCTGGGATTGGATATCCTGCTGGTGGCTCGTCCGCACACACATACACACTCACACACCTATATACACATACATACATACACATACATGCACACACACCCCTATAACAATAATGATGAACAATGATACACTCCCAAACATTTAGAAATGAGGACCAGAAGAAAACAACTTCAATTTGCATAAATATCACACGTCGCAGGACTCCAACTCTAACTCACAAAGACAGATGTACAAGAGCATATAAGTATGTACTGTACACACTGTCTACCAGCAGAAAGATCTGTACTGAGACAAACACAAGGAGCACCATAGAAATATATATGAACATACACGTATGTCTGTAGTTAACACGCAGGAACACACATACAGACAGTGCATGGACACACACAAACACACGGCATGCTGTCACATCCGGCCCTGCGCTCCACAGCTTGGCCTATAATTAGCTGCCTGCAAAGCTGACTGCCTAGAGATGAGATGAACTAACCAGAGAGAGAAAGAGAGGAGGAAAAAGGAGATGAGCTAACCACATGGAGGTAGATGCTGCTCCACTGAGAGGGGATGAAGAGGAGGTTAGAGGAGGGAAAATGTAGGGAGGAAAGAAATGAAACATAAATGTGATTCAAAGTGGTGGTACAGTAATGGGGGGCCTTATATATATAAACGGGGATTAAACCCTAAAACCCTTGCGTTGACACATACACTTGTTCAGAAGCCGTTTAGATGAACAAGGCAACCAAATAAGGGATCGGAGATGTGTCTGTGTGCCTTCCTCTGCACATACTCAGAAGACTGGAGCATTTTTATGAATGAGGCTCTAGCAGCCGGAGTGGTAAATTATGTCAGGCCACTACAATGAGAGCGGTGATGGTCTCTTAAGTAGCATGATTTCATCTGTATAACAAAAGTAGGCATGGGACTCAGCGCTGAATGAATGAGTCAGGATCGACGTAACCAGGCACTGTAGGCAGCGGCCAGTGGTGGTGAGTGGGTGGGGGGTGAGGGGTTGGAGGGGCAATCGAGGCAGAAAGGCAGATAGAGAGAAAGAGAGAGGGAGGGGTTTGTGTATGACTCATACTCTCTCCTCTCTCATTGTCACTCTACTGCAGTAGCAGTGGAGGACTTCTGGCCTGCTGTGGGCTCTCCCTCCTTTATCTCCACGGCTCGGTCTCTCTCTCTCTCTCAATATTTGATCCAGTGTTTCTCTGGTGCTACACTGTCTCTTCAATGTCCTTTTAGAAGTCCTTTTACTCTTTGTTAAAACGCAAGTGATGAAGGAGCTTTTTCAACTGTTGAGCCAACTGACTCAGTGTTTGGTCAGTTTTTATAAACACATTTCTGAAGACGCTCAAATCCAAAGACTCACTCTTAAGTTCAGACAAAGAACAGTATTTTTCTCTTAATGTATTAAGCTCAACATCTATTCTGTTCAAGATTATTGTCGTTAACGAAAACTAACGAAATGACGAAAACTAGAATTGTAAAAACATTTTCATTAACTGAAATAAATAAAAACTATAATTAAAAGAAAAAATGATAACTAGCTGAAACTGTATTGTGTGCTTACAAAACTAACATAAACGTATAAAAATTATGGAAAAAAATTCCCTTCGTTTACGTCTTTGTCAACATCGGATTGATTCAAAATTGATTTATTTTGCTCTAGCAATTTTAGCTAGCAGCACCGTACGTCACTTCTCGTCACTTGTGGTTTACAGTCGTCTTCTGGTCCCCACTCTACCTGGAAACATGGAGACTAAAGTTGGGAGAAAGCAGCAGAGTCCTGTCTGGTATTTATTTGAATACGACAGAGACAAAAATTAAAGATACGACAAAACTAAAATTAATACTAAAACTAGCATTTAGGAAAAAATGAAAACTAATAAAAACTAGCAAACCTGCTCTAAAAACTAATTAAAACTAACTGAATTAGAGAAAAAAAGACAAAACTAAATAAAACTAAACTATAATGAAAAATCCAAAACTATTATAACCTTGATTCTGTTAAATGAAATAATGCAGCCATATCAGCACAGAGTCTCGAATGTGAATATAAAGTAGTTCAATAAAACATAAAGTTTATCTCTAAGCCAATTTGCTTATGACTGTGTGTTTCAAAATAAAAGGCAAAACTACATAACAAACACATGTATGAAAAAAATCATATAGGATAGAATAAGGAGGCAGTACATGTGAAGAGGAATTATTTCAAAAATGGAAAAATGTGAATTATTCTTACTCTACTCCTTGAAAATTAAATTCTTCCACAGTTTGCAGTGATACCTTTTATTTACACTAACCTTTCTTCTTAGCGGCTTCAACTGAATTTCAGTGAAATGCATTTATTGACTGATTTCTCATGGAAAAATGCTGATCATCCAGGGATCAGATCTGATCCAAGGAAAGTCTTTTATGGCGAGTCAGTGGACCCAGGATTAAACCTTGAGGAATACCCTTAGTACTTAATAATACCCTCATCCTTTTCTTGGTCAACTTCTACACACTGCACTGCAGTTTGAAAATATAAGGCAAACCAGTTTTGCTTGTTTTGTAAAGGTGACTGTGGAAAATGTAGGATAATGCCATGGTTGACAAAGTCAGAAAGAAATGCTGCTCCCACAGCATTACCCTCATCCAAGGAATGCTTAATAATTTCATTTACTAATTTTCTTTGGAATATTTTGGTCTTAAATGATAATGATAATGATGATGTGGTGGAAGGAAATCATAGAAATCAGTCGTATAAGTAATCTATTTAAAGATGATTCTAACGTGGAAAATGTGATTAGATTACAAAATTATAGGATTTTTAAGTTTAGGTGTAAGTTTTGGTTGCTGCAGACTCTGTGTCCAAATGTTACTATTAGGGATGCACCGATACCACTTTTTTCCAGACCGAGTACGAGTACGAGTACAAGTACTTACATTTGAGTACTTGCCGATACCGATTACTGATACGAGTACTTAATAATCCCATTCCAGTTCTTAGTTCCTTTTGTAAATGTGCTTTATTGTCGTTGTCATTAGTCTGACTGGGAAAAAAGTGCTGCTACTGACATTTAATGTGTTGGAATGAGCGTTTCTCAATTAATCCACCAGGGGGCGCCGCTCTGAATTAACCATACTGGACAAATACCACGAAGAAGAGTAAAGTTTTTGAGAAGAAGAAGAAAGTCAGTAATAACAAACATGGAGACGACAGAGGTAACACTAATGTGATACTAATATTGCAGCGTTTTCTCTGGTAAGGTTTAACAGCTTAGCTTCAATAGGTAGAGAAAAGAGAAATGAGTGATAAGTTTTGTTTTCACTTCTGTTGGTGGCGGTCCACACCGCTCCGTACACCCGTTGGTATTCTCATTCTGTGTAGGCATCCGCGAGCACCTGGTAAACGGATGGAATGTACGCAGAGGACGGACAGAACTCTGCGTCTGTATCTGTCTTTAACGTTACTTGCAGTCAGCGTTACTTTTATCATCGTCATTTATTTTGAAAAATCTCCACACTCTTCACACTCCACACACATTATTCCACCACCGTGTACCCGCTGCACTGAACTGTGAATGTCACACAGCCGTATGTGGTATCGGTGCATTTGTATCGGATTACTTTTACGAGTACGAGTACACACACTGAGTATCAGAGCCGATGCCGATACTCGTATCGGTATCGGTGCATCCCTAGTTATTATTTCACACTCTCAGTCATTTTATAGAAGAACCATGAACAACACATGCATGTTGGGTACAGTTTTATGACCCCACATGACATGGCTGCACAGCACTGAAAATGAAAAAGTCTAAAATAATTACCTTTAGCTGCCATTTGGAGCTGCCAGTGTCAAAGCTTCCAAGTTTTGCTGTGCGGAAATATTTTAAATGTGCCATTGAATCCAGCTGCCTATTACTTGTAAATTATGGCTTTATAATCAAGATGATAGAATAGACTCACAACTGTGTGTTCATTCTAGAGGACGGACTGAGAGTGAAGCACAGTATGAGAAAGGAAAAGACTTCAGGGCCTGAGGCTGGATTGGATTCTGCCTTTAGGTACAATATTACTCTGATTAGTTTGTTTGTGCTAGAGCCACAACACAATACAGCCACACCATCATACAGTGATGGAAAACAGTGATAATGAAAACTACGACACGGTCCACAATGTGTTCATGTGTTAACCATTTATTGAAATACTCATTGAAATACTCTGAAATTCAAAATTTCTTCCTTGGGGTACGTTTACACGGCAACACTCCGCAAAGATTTCTCCTTTGCGTTATAAAATCATTCCCCGTTAAGTATGGAATTATATTTGTGCCAGTTTCTTGAGCGAGCAATGATAGATTCTGAGCACACAATTAGAGATTTTGAGCACATAAAAATATATTTTGCGAGCACATCAATTATATTTCAAAAAGAAATTATGCTTGAGCAAATAAAAATCGATATTGTGCTCCATAAATGCGTTTGCATGTTAGTTTTACTCATAATGTTCTCTCACAAATTCTTTCCATGGCCACAAACAGACCGCTGCGCTCACTCACTTTCCCCTTCCCTCTCTCGCTCAACCTCCCTCTCCCTGCGCGCTCAGGTTGTCGTGTCCGCACGCTCAACTTGACACACACGTTACAATTGTGCCAAAAACCAACCAATCGGAGAGCTTGTACACTCTGATTGGCTGTTCGCTCTCCAATTAGCTCACTAGTTACATTTACCTGAGACAATAATCATAATAATAATAAATACTGACCGAAGTTTGTGTAGAATCATTTCCTCCTCTTCCGGTCCGTGTCTGTCTCATCGAGCGCTTTTTTTTCGGGTAAATGTAACTAGCGAGCTAATTGGAGAGCAAACAGCCAATCAGAGTGTACAAGCTCTCCGATTGGTTGGTTTTGTGGCACAATTGTAACGTGTGTGTCAAGTTGAGCGTGCGGACACGACAACCTGAGTGCACAGGGAGAGGGAGGTTGAGCGAGAGAGGGAAGGGGAAAGTGAGCGAGCGCAGCGGTCTGTTTGTGCGCCATGGAAAGAATTTGTGAGAGAATGTTATGAGTAAAACTAACATGCAAACACATTTATGGAGCACAATATCGATTTTTGTTTGCTCAAGCATAATTTCTTTTTGAAATATAATTGATGTGCTCGCAAAATATATTTTTATGTGCTCAAAATCTCTAATTGTGTGCTCAGAATCTATCATTGCTCGCTCAAGAAACTGGCACAAATATAATTCCATAGTTAAGACGAAGCCGCTATGATAACAATCTGCATTAACATGAGTTCGCGAGAACGGCTGAATACGCTGTAGTGGCCATGCCAGACCAGTAGCTGGCGATGTAGAGCTGTAGTGAAACAGTGGCGGTAAAACACGCGCCTGCGCACAAACGATTTCCGGTTTAGACAGCCTTTAAATGAGGAGAAGAAGAAGACGAGGCGGACAACGCTATTTACAAACAACAATGGCGAGTGGTCGTACAAAGACGCAGGACTTCTTTGTCTGGACAGACGAGCTGAGCACAGTCAGCAGCACGTATGTTGTTCTGAAACCGGCCATTGTTGTTGTTCCTTCTTTTTCTGCAGCTTTATTGTGTCATAGAGGTTGGCAAACCAGCTTGGAGGCGCATTACCGCCACCAACTGGCCTGGAGTGGGTTAACTGGCGGTTCTTGGCTGCGCGCGCATGCGGTGACGTCATATTTCACCCCGGAACGCTCCGATTCGCGTTAACACGGAGCTGAAATGCGGAGCGTATCGATAACATTCCACCCTGGACCCTGGTATCAAAAGTTTCCGGATTCAGGCACTCTAGGCACCGTTTCCATGTTAACAGAAGGCTAATCCGCGATGAAATCTTCCCGGAGTCGACTGAATCCTACGCCGTGTAAACAGCCCCTTAGTGAGTTATTGGACATCGTCATCTACCTCCTCATCAGTTGGCGTGACAACAGTCTTCCTTCTCTTCCCATAAAACATCAGAGCAGCACTTGTTAAAAAGTAAACACATGCAATAAAACAACTGACAAAAATCACTCATATTCACTATTTACAGTTTCAAAATTTCTATAAAATGTCTCTGAATCAAAAACCAACATGCTTCTTGACCTAACTGAGACATGGGATTGGCCCTAAATTTAACCCTTTCATGCATCAGTTATGGGAACCTTAGTCAATATTTTTTTCTTGAGTGATTTTTTTCCCCCTTTTTAGGCATGAAAAAAACAATGCAATTGCATTTTTTTTTTTTACGACCCTGTTTTTCGTGGAGCTACAAAAATGTCCACTGTCCACAGCTGGACACCATGCGTTCAATTTTTGAAGCAAAGATACATGTATTTAAAACCCATAATCAGAAAGTGATATACTGTGTGGAAAAATATGAAATAAAAACATTTTTAATGCCGCTAATGCCAGTTTCTCACATTTTAGCATACTCTAATACTAGTTGTTACTCAATTCATGGAAATAATATGCAAAAAAAAAAACCGAAAACTGTTAATTACGGTCAGATAGCCTAATACTTAGCAATTGATTTACACTCAGACATGTTGCTGCAGATTAGGTTTATCTAGAACACAAAGTTATAGTAATGATATGAATTGCAGTGTTTGGGATGGTGAATAAGTGTCCACTCTGTTGGCTGATATGGAACTAAAACAACAAAATCCATGAATATACAAGAGAACAGCTGGAGAGTAGCTGTCCACTGTAGGGACCACTATGCATGAAAGGGTTAATGTCTGCGTAAATTACCAAAAATAGTCACTTGCCCGATAAAGGATTAAACTACATGTCAGAACAATGTGATGACAGAAATGATGACGAGTGGCTGTTCAAGCTTTTGCAATATTGAAAAGTCCCTCATTTCTTTCTGCCATTTCAGTGTGTCCAACTCAAAGCTTTGAAAATTTCGTCCTTTTGCTTGACAGAGGATGGAGAGACCTGTGAAAGTGAGAGGGACATACATTTTGCATGATGGAAATACCTCCTGGAAGCGTAGCGGCAGCTGTGGTGGTGGAGGTTAACTCGCCCGTGCATGTGAGGCGCTTTCATTATTATTCCATGCCTTCTTCGGCTTGACTAATGGGTGCACTGGGCCTTGTGCCTTCATGCTGGGATGGAGGAGGCACGGAAATAAGATACAAGGTGAGTGAGTCAGTCAGTGGTCATTACAAAACAACAAACAGCAGGTAACTTACAGACTTTCTGCAACCAAAATCTCATATGTTTAATTAGGGGACTGGGAAAGAGATCTGACTAGTAAAATTGAAATGAGCTGTGGGGTTAAGAGGGAATTTTAAGTCCTTTAACATCAACTTTTAAAAGCATTTAGGTGTGTCTCAGTGTTTTTATAATCAGTATGTGCATCAAAATGCTATTTAGAGCTAAATATATCAACCCTCTTCCAATGGTATGTGCTAAGTGGTGAAAAGAGTCAATAAAGTAATTTCACATCTACGTATGTTCTCATTTATGCAACTCATCTGTCAAAATATAATATCTTCACTGTACATTTCCGCAAACCATGAATATGTCTAATGTCCACATTTATGGCCTAAAAACAGGTTTTAAATCTACATTTCTAGGTAAGTGTTGATCAGTGTTACAGTATTTTAATTGCTCACAATTCTTTTCAACCCTGACTCTCCAAAAATACTTTCATATTATATCAAACTGCATAAATATTTAATTATATTTATGGTTAGGTTTGGCTAACTATAAGAATAATACCAGTGTTTGTTTAATCTAGAAAAAGTCTCAAAATGACTAACAAATGTTTCTAGTGATTATTTTTATAACCAAACCCCGACTTTAACCAAAGTACAAAAATCTAAAATCCTAAAAGAATTGATTGGCAAGTCCTGGATTTTTTTTTTTTCATTTGTAAACATCATCCACACAAACCTTATCCTGTCCACTGAAGAATACATGTACATATATATGTATGAAATGTATTTTTGGCACTGAAACATACAGTTACAATCTTTTTTATGATTTGTGTGAAGCATTTTCATACATATCATAACTATGTTTTGTTTTGCAATTTGACAGTTTATTTCTGAAGATGAAAAAGAGAATTGAGTTTAGCCTGGTCGACTCCCATACTCTATGTGCTAAGGTACACTGGGTTTGTATGGGATTGGCAATTATTTATTTATGTACCTTTATTTAAACAGGAAGTCCTGTTGAGATTAGGAATCTCTTTTGCAAGGAAGACCTGGCCAAGGTAGCAAAGTCAAAACAATATAAAACACATACATGATACACAATGAACAATAAAACAGAATAACAATTATTCAACCATAATGGACTCTCAAGAAAAGCAGTGACATTCCTCCTTCACTGCATTCTCCATGATACTCAATGTTCTTTTCCATTCTCGTTCAATGTAAGAAGACGGTAACTTGCATTTGAGACCAGTTCTCTGGCTGTATGAAGTCATAAAAGGCGGACTTTTCAGGCTTGGCACTGCTTATATGCAATGTGTGTGTCATATGTGTCATATATCAGAGCTCAATGAATCATGATTACTGCTCTGGTTTATTGTTCCCAGGAGCAGCTTTCTATCAGACTGTTTTATTATTTTACCTCCCCGCTCCTTTTGACACGTTCACGTTTCCAGTCCAGCGGAGACGATGTGTGAAGATCTCACTGCAAATGGAGCTTGAACGTCCAGATGGAGCCAAAAGAAAGCCCAGAGCAGATCATTGTTCATGTTCATCGTCCTGCAATTTGTAAAGTGATATTATTTTTTCATAAATTATGACCTAATATCACTGTGATTTATAAAGAGTGTGATTTATCCATGAGGGAAATCTAGCAACAGTTTTTCCTTTACCCACTGAAGCTGCTGATGACTTTAATTTATTTGTAACACTTTTTACAATTTCCACGTCCTGAAAAAACATAAGTAAAAAAAACCTAAACATTAAATTATTGTCTTTTATGTATAAAGAAAACAGACAACATGGAACTCATTTCATTTTATTCTATAGTTAAGATACAGAGACATAAACGGATTTATCTGGTTTCAATTAGCTCAGTTTTTCCAGGATAATGTGACCGTTTCAGGGATATTAAACTGAACAGTAAATCTATCTTTAGGCAGTCCTTGTGTTTCAAAATTGAATTTCATGTTTTTATATCCTCTTGAAGAAACATTACTAAGTTAAATTGATTGAATTTATTAAAATTGAATCCCTGTGCTGAAACATAATATGACAAACATGGCTCGCAAGATTGAATGCAAGATAAAATTACATGTTAAGCTTGTAATTTTTTGCAGTGTATAAACAAGCCTTTACAATGATTGATTGCAAACATGCACGTTACATAATGCCTCCTGGGCTCTATGTGTTCATGTCTTTGTACCTGTATTATGTGTCACTTGTAAAACCATTTAGTGACTAACTGCCATAAAGGAAGTTGCCTTTCAGGGAAACAAAAAAAGTGCTCTTCACTTGATTATAAAGCAGCAGTATGGTTTAAATGTATATCACCTAGTCTTCTCAAGTTTCAGTGGAAAGAAAAAAAAAAGAAAAAAGCACAAAGTGGATTCATTTCTTCAAACTTTTCCTAAATATGCACTTCTTTTTGGTCAGCCGCTGACAGATGTGAGGTGTCACCGAAGTGGGAAGCACTAGTCAAAAGAAAAAGAGGAAGACGAAAGAAGAGGAGAGGAAAGGTAATGAAGGTGTAATTTGCGAACCATCTGTGAGGTGCCTGGCTGCCCCGGGGGTTTCCTCCTCTCCGGAACTCCCCCTCCGCAGGGGCACAGGTGCTGGAGAGATGAGGAGGGGAGGAGGAGGAGGAGGAAGAAGTGAGGGTGAGTGGTAAAGAAGGAAACGAGGGGGTGAGGTAGGAAACAGGAGGGAATATAAAAAAAAAAACAGGAGATGGAGGAAGGGGGTGAGAAGGAGAGATGGGAGGAAACAGGAGGTATAAGAAAGTGTACAGGGTAGAGAGGAGCTCAACGGAGGAAGAGGTGACAGCTGGGTCCAGGCTGGGATTATGAGGAAGGAAAGAAGGAAGAAAGGAAGGAAGGAGGGAAGAAAGAAAGGAAGGAAGGATGGAAGAAAGGAAGGAAGGACGGAAGAAAACAAGGAAGGACAGAAGAAAGGAAGGAAGCAAGGAAGGAAGGAGGACAGCACCCTTTGGTTCTTCAGTGGTTGCATAATCCCAATTTACCCCGAAAACTATCGAGAAATTTTCATCCATGCTCTGATAGGAAATACCTTGTCTAAAAAAATCATGATAAATCTACTGGTGGTGAAAAGATAGATAGATAGATAGATAGATAGATAGATAGATAGATAGATAGATAGATAGATAGATAGATAGATAGATAGATAGATAGATAGATAGATAGATAGATAGATAGATAGATGCAAAATAAACTACACTAGAATGATATTTTGGTGCATGAACAAAATTCTGTTTCAAAAGTCTAAAATTTGTTTAAAAGTCTAGAAAGTAGTTCTAGTAGCGGATTTTTATTGTCTTCGTTCCCCCGTGGGTGTGTGATAAGTATTAACTAAATATTTATCACACCAGTACAGCAGTGTTCAGGAATTAAACTCTCCTCTCCATCATCCACCTCCCATTTTTTTATCCTTAATCTCTGCTGTAACTCACCATCGTCATCATCATCATCATCATCATCCCCTCCATTTCTAACCCATGACCTGTTAGTTTTAGTTTTTTTTTTTTTATCTTCTGCCTTAAAATGAAAAAACCATAACAGATGTCACACAATAGAATTAGTTAATGCAGCAACACTTAATGAACTGAACTGTCAAATAATGATTTCATGTTAAGAAAGGTAGCAAATTGTATATTCTTTGAGAGTTTACAAAGATGCAGTAAACACTGATTAATTAAATGATGAGAATTAACAAACAGTTAATAGTGCAGTAATAGGTAAGAAGTCATTTTTAAACATCCTTACTTTTTAATGTATATTCAGAATTGATGTCAATGCACTGATTAGTACAGGGCTGATATACACAGCTCAGACAAAAACAAAGAAAAAAAAGTCACACAATATTTTTTGGAGTGCTTTCAGTTTTGATTACCAGACACATTTGCTGTTGCAACATTTTTGCTGCACAGCACTCATGCAATGTCGTAATAAATGTCATATTTATTTCCATCTAGGGCTGCATTAATTTTGTACTAGATCTTGTTGTTGATGCCGAGTCAGACCATAAAGTCTTCTGGGGGTTCGGGTCTGGACTCCCTGAACCTAATGAATCCTGTTATTGTCTTCTTGTAACATGCCTGTACGATCAGGGAAGGAAAAAAAATCAAAGGTAATCAGTTAAAGCTCATTTTATGGACACATAACATGAACCTAGACCTGACCGACTGAACCAACCCCAGATCATAACACTACCCTCACAGGCTTTTACTGTAGGCACAAGGCATGATGGGTAATCACTTCATCTGCCTCTCTTCTCACCCTGGTGTTCCCATGACTCCAGAACAGGGTCAATGTGGACTCATCAGACCACATGACCTTTTTCCAGTGAAACACAGTCCAGTCCTAATATTCTCTATGAAACTGGTTATTAAAGAAATGAGAAGCTACTCACTGCATCAGTTAGAGTCAAAGATGTTAAATCACTTGTATTTCATGAAAGTCAAATTCATAATTATTCATTTAAGGGTACGGATTGTACATCTTCCAAATTAGGACTTATTTTTATTAAATCTTTTATTTACAGCCTAATCTATAAATGGTTGTGTATGTCCTACTTGATAAACATTGTTTAACTGTAACTGGCTACAGATTAAAACTCTATGAGGCATTATGTGTTAGTTAATGCTTATTGAGGCCTCAAGTAATGTTAATTCCCATAAATAAAATAGAAAATATAACTTCATATATTAATAAATTAGTATGTAGATTAATAGACACATTAGTGTTATTAAATACGGTCTTTAATTGTTAAATGTCCAAGACACTTTCATTTATATATATATATATGTGTGTGTGTGTGTATATATATATATATATATATACATATATATATATATATATATATATATATACATATATATATATATATATATATATATATATACTGTATTTTTTAAGATAAGACAAGATAAGATATTACTTTATTTATCCAGCTGTGGGGAAATGTCACCTTTACCAGCAGCAACATACCACAAGCAAGTAAGAGAAAAAGACAGATATAAAAACCACAAACGACTGAAAAATGAAATATAAAGACAACAAGAAAAGCACTCGGAGAGCAGAGTGCAGACCTCTGCCAAGACAGATCTGCCCCGCCTCCCCGATCACCACCAAAATTTAATCATTTCTTCCTTGTGCCAGTATCAACATTTCCTGGAAATTTCAAGAAAATCTGTCCACAACTTTTTGAGTTATCTTGCTAACAAACAAACAAACACACATGCAAGCACGCAAACACACAAAACAAAGTGATCACAATATCTCCTGGTGGAGGTAAAAATAAGACATTTGATATGTACATAAAAATTTAGACAAATACAGAATTAGAATTAAATTTCAATATTATTTCTATATTTACATTGTGGTTGCATATGCACATGGGGTGAAGGGGGCGGGGGGGTACTGAGAGCTGTTGTATAGACCATAGTATTATTTATCATTGATCATATTGTGTTGGAGGCAGAAATGTACAACTAACACAAAACTTGTGACATACTATTGCATAAAACTGTAGTGCAGCCAGAGACCAGTGGAACTAGGTCATAAAATATGTTTTTTTTTTTCTTTTTGTACTTTGGGTGACCTGATCCTTTTGAGAAAACCAGAGCCATCCACATCACCACTTTACAACCACAATTCTACTAACAACAAGCCATATAAAATCATCCCCTTCCATTCACATAGTCCTTTATCTGCTGTCCTCCGCCCTGCCCCATAACCCCCGTCTCACCCTGTAAACTCCTCACTTCCCCTTGAACGTGCATGCGGGTGGAGGTGGAGGTGGCGGCTGGGATCCTTCCTGCTTTGAAGCGCTCCAGTCAGCCGTGTTGCCTCCGACTGCCTCTCTCTGAGGGGCATATAATGGCTTTAAGACGCCCTGGCTTCCTCCATAATGACTGCTTCCTCTGCTCTTGTCCTGTCCTGGCTGGCTGGATGTGTGGGTGGCTGCCTGGCCACCTGACAGGCTGACCAGCTCTTAGCGCTCATACATACATACAGGTTTACTACCAAACTACACTGCTGTCTCCCAGAGTCCTGTGGCCACAGACTTTTTCCTTTAATAAGTCACCATGTCATAATAGTAATACTAATAATGACATGATTTCCTCTAGATTATGTAGGATTAGTAACTGATTATATTTCATCACTTTTTCCACTGTTGCCTTTTTCTGAGTGTGTCCACCATACACTAGAAGACTTTAAAGAGAGTAACATGTGACCCTTCTCACATCTAAAGAAATATGCCACGAATCACAGAGATTTTTTTTGGAATCTTGCAGGTTGAGTGTGGCCAGAGTCAAACAGTTCAAATCAGGACAGATCATCAGATATGAGAGATATTACATATATTTCAGAACCTTATTTTTTTAAGGTTTAACTCCAAAGAAGAAAATCCATCTAAAGCAGGGGTGTCACACATAAGGCCCACGGGCCAAAACTGCCCCCCCCCCCAATCCAGCGTAAAATGAATTTGACATTGACAACATTAAACATCAAGGGCGTCACATTCAATTTAGTTTATTACTTAGTTATAAGTAATGACAATTCTAAATTTCCTCCTCAGTTTAATGTGACAAAAAGCAAAATTACACCATGAAAGTATTAAAAAAGTTCACAATAGAATGTGAATAACTTGAACACATACGAACAACCTGTAATTTCTAAAGAAAAAAAAATGCAATTTTAACATTATTAGACCTGTTACTAAATGTTTTGTGCATTTGTAGATCCACAATGATCAATAAGTTGTGTTAGTAATAAGCCGAGACAATATTGTTGAGATTGCACTTATTTTTCTTTGGAAATTTCAGGTTGTACATGGTAGTTGAGGTTATTCACATTTTCCGATGTCATTTTACTTGTTTGTCACTCTAAAACAGTTATTATTTATTGGTTAATATGCTTATTATTTTACTGGTCTGGCCCACTTGAGATCAAATTGGGCTGTATGTGGCTCCTTAACTCAAATGACTTTGATACCCCTGATCTAAAGGTTGGAACAGTCCTGCCTGAGGGGGGTGCTAAAATTACCCTAATGGTTCAACCACAGAGGAAGAAGAGTAAAATAAAGCTAAGAAGAGCAGAATAAAGAGTGTGAACAGTCCATCCATGTGTAAACAACAGTTTCTGTTGATTATCATCCATGTGCTTTACACTCATCAGTTCTCTGCAAACATACAATATTTGCTTGATGTCTTCGCTATATGTCTAATATGAATACTTTTTTGGTTCAGATTGTACCTGTTGTGTGAAGTGGAAAAGTACAGATTAATAAATGAATGGATGTATAATTTGCAGTAAATTATGTTTTACTGACAGTTTTCAAAACATATGAAAATTCCAAAAGTGCATGGATATCACACAAACAAGTTCCACTACAGTCATCCCAGTATCGACCAGTTATTGAAATCATATCAGGTTTTTATATGATTTCCTCATGTATTTATTATCTCATGAGATTTTGTGCCTTTGAACTGACTCTAATATTCAATGATGAGAGAAGCTGTTTTCCATACTTTATTAAGACTTTCAAGACCTGGAAAGGTCTTTCAAGGTCTGGAAAACAGCATTTCAAAATTCCATACTTTTTAAGGCTTTGAAGACCTATGCTAGCACCCTGTCTTTGGAACAAACAGTTTCACTGCTGATTCTGGGAAAAGCTAGACCGGATGGATCGACTGGTCAGTTGTCCTACTCATTAACTAACTAGAGGCATGTTTGCTTTTCTGCCTGACTTGTCAACTGAGTGGCTGGTTAAAAGCTGGCTCTTTAATGAGCTGACTTATTGGCTAAGGAATGAAGCAGGTGGCTCAACATTTGAATAGGTTATGCTCCATGTTTGTGTGTATGAGTATGTGTCAGCGGGTGTGTTTTTTCCCATGGTTGAAGCCATTGAGCTTGTCTGCAGGCCCTCAGATTTCTCCTCTAATCTGGCATGTTTCACATTCCCAATTTCCTCCAGTGATGCATGACTCCTCCGCTCTGTGTTCATCTGGAGGCTGCAGAGGAAAGTACAACTGTCTGTCTGATTGTGTGGCTCCACACTCTCTCCTCTCCAGCCTGAAAGCACAGATTTGCCTCAGCGTTAAAGTCTGTTCAGGTCTGAGGATATCGACAGACACCTTGTATGACACTTTGTTTCCTTAGATCTGTTCAACTCTACGCTACTACATGTATGACATTTACTGCATGAGTTTATGACACTGTCATATCATCAACATGATCAACATCATTGTACTCCACATTCTCACATAGGTCTGGATGATAAGCTCAGGTAGCAGCAGACCTATGAAAGACATATTCAATATGGCCGCCTTTATGCTGTGACTCACCAGTTTTTGCCATGAAAGTCAATCAATCAATCAATCAATCATGACACTTTACACATAGAGCTGGTTGAAACCAGACTCTCAAGCCAATTTACAGAAACCCAACAGAATAGCAAACACTTGGTGACAGTGGTGAAATTCTGTGCTAATTTTGAAAAAGATACAGTAAGAACAACATTTACATGTCAATTCAATTTCAGTGTCTTATTTGTGATATTTTGTTCCTTATTTTAAGGTGAGATCATATTAAAAATGTGTGTATGTGGTAATTTATCTATAAATCCCTCAGATGTCAATAAATTGCTTTTTGTGACGATCAACATCTGAAATTCCTGATTATTTAATAAACAAACTTGAGATTGAACTGTCATCTTAAGATATATATGCCTCTAGCTAGATGAGTGTAAATATGTTTTTCATAGTCATTGATTTTCACTAAAACACTTCAAAAATTCAAAACAGAAGAAAAAGAAGCAAACTAAGTGAAATGGTTATTTGTTCTGACTGTTCCAAATGTAAGGAAAAACACTGATTACTAAAAAAATAAATGCATAAATGCTCAATGTATCAAATAGAGTATAAAAAAATAATCATTTTTAATTTTTAAAAAAATAAAAGGTCCAATAAACACATCAGTTTCCAAAACAACTGAACATACATATTGAGTATTTGATTGAGCAGTAAAAAAAATAGTTCATTGGCAGTTTTTATGATTTGCTTAGACGGGATTGCAGGTTAAGTCACTTCATTATCCCTGTAGTGAAATTCAGTCTTTGGCTTTTATTCATCCTCGTACAGACATACAGCATCCAGCATTAGCATTAGCATATAGCATACAATGAGCTGCCATTGAAGATGCACGGACAGGAGAACTAAACTATAGGTACCTGTTTTTAACAAAGCGGATAGACCAGGTAAACTCAACTTGACTATAGATTACTACAAAAAAAAAAAGAAAGAAAGAAGAAGGAAAAAATTGGGGGGGGGGGGGGGGGGGGGGGGGGGGATAGTCAATGGCACCATGTAAAATGTAATTTTGTAATTTCAACTTTGAACACTAGTGTATTTCCAGAGTTAGGTCATATGAACTCTCGAATGCCATAAACTGTATATAAAGATGGATGTCGTGAGAACACTTAAAATTTGAAGCCAAAACCTGTGCCCTTAGTCAGTGGCCTCAGTACAGGTCATAATATTTTAGGGATCTGCAGCCAAAACAATCAACTGAAAGTACACATCCAGCTCAATTTTCCCAGAGGTGATTTTAGACTTGATTTTTGATTTAGTCTGATCAGCTTGTTTTAAATTATCATTACTGTATTTCCAATGTGCATATGTAAAAATTGCACAACAAAAGTCACCCAGTTGCTCCTGTTACCGCTGGATTTTGGCCTTGTTCTTACACAGTGGAGGGAAACTGCATCACCATGTCCATCTTTATGTACAGCCTATGACCCACTTGCTCCTCAGGAAAATACAGATGTGCCCCAGTGCATTGTCTGCATTTCCAGCCCTGACTTTTATCTCTGTTTTAGGGTTTGTGGGATGTGGTTTGAGCAAATGTTTTCCTGTTCTTCCCTATGAGAGTGTCAGTGTGTGAACATTGGTTTTGTTTTGCTTTTGCTTGACTTATGATATCATAACTTAGTATTTATCTTTAACCTCAGTCCTGAATTGCTAGATTGACCACTAAAATGAAAAAAGAACACAGATGTAGTTCACTTATGTAGTAAAGCACACGGAGTTATGGCACAATGGGAGTTAGAAAACACCCACATAATCACAAGTGTTCATGCACATACACACATGCACAGATCCACTCGATCATTAGGTAAACAAAGGCCAGCGGAAGCAAGGGAACAGTCTATCAGCAGGCTATCTACAGTACTGTTGACTCTACCAGGCCTTATCTGTTACATGAACTCTGCACAGTAACATAAACATGCTCTTTGTGTGTGCATCACACCCTTTACTGCACAACATTAGGTAATGAATTTATGACTAAAATACTATATCAATGGCAAATCATTTTCACTGAATATATATTCAGTATGTAAGTCTTGTGTGCAAAAATGCTTATTCTTGTATTAGCTTTGTGCTGGTCTTTTGAACCATAAAACTGATTGACAATAAAACAAAAGGAAATAAATTAATTATGAATAAATGTAACAAAAATAGTTGTGTACAGAATAGAAAACAATAAAAAGAGGAGTAGGTCAACTCCTGCTACCTTCACATGTTCATTCTGTTTCAGTGCATAAAACAAACTTTGAAACAGAAAGTTTTTCAGGTTGTCAGGAAGTGTTGAATTGTATGTTTGCATTCACCAGAAAAGTGTATCATGTAGTTATGTCAAGGATGTTGAAGTGGGAACACAAACCCAGAAAACTTATCAGAGGTTTGCACTAACATGCACCTTATGAGGTAGCCACTTTATTAGTGATGGCATTTTGGTAAATATGATCCAAAAGAACCCCACATACAAAAGAGTGTGTGACAGGTCAGAGGTCACGTTCACTAAATATGGCTTAGCTTTGGACCAAAGGGAAAAGAAATACTGTGAATTTTACGACAGCTTTCAGTCCAACATTGTGGCGGTGTAGCTCTGCTGTTGTGCACTGGTTTCACCAAGGAACAAACCATTAACTTACACTTCCTTTTGAAATGAAGCTGTTTGACAGTAGCAAAGAGAACAGGCAAATACTATTAGAGAATAAACCAAAACTGGTGCTTTTTCAGCACCATTTCCAGCCCAAAAAGGAAAAAAAAATAGTTGTGTTACTGCACAGTACTGCTGAAATCAAACAATACATTCAGTTTTGATTATTTTAAATAGCGATTCTTTAGTAAGGATGTCTATATGTATATGTTCTGCAGATGTTACACTGGATGAATTTTCTATCCATTCAGTTAAGATTGATTGATGCAACAACTCAAAACCCATTACTACTAATAATAATAACAACAACAACAAAAACGACAATAATAATAATAATAATAATAATAATATACATTTGGATGCCTGTTGTGACAGTGTTTAGCACTTCTACTACCTCCTCAGTCTTGGATAACCATAAATGACTGTCATTTTCTCCTCCTCCTTTCTGTCGGTCCCATCCTCCATGGGAAATGAGAACCAGACGTTTAGCAGAGCTAATCAAAATGTCCTCCGCTGAATGAGCCTTATTATGGGATGGGTAAACAGAGAGTTCCGATGTTGCCGGGGGATAAAGTCCCGGGACAAAAGGGTTGATTGAGAGGAACGATACTGATGTTGCACTTGAACACTTGTTAGTTAAAAAGTACCATTTGTTGATGTCTGAGGAAGAGGAGGAAATGGTCTTTTTAAGTACCAGAGATTATACGGGGAGTGTTTAAGAGTTTGTAGAATGGACTTTACTGCCAAAATGATGTTGACAAACATCAAGGCAGACAGAAACCCTTAGTGTTTGTGATATACAAATTAATGAAATCTGCACCTAGTTAAGAAATTAATATTCACCTAGCAACAAATAACCAATATTCAGCTTTTTGTCAACAAAGTGATGAGGCCCCGCCCCCTTCAGTACATCCCATGGGACTTTACTTCAGAAAAAATATAAATGGTGGTCAATGATGAGAGACAAAAAATGTTTTAATCCCATTTGGATTGTGTCATCATTTACACATATGATTTTTATTAATTTGAAAAATAATTTTAGAAAGTTACAGTTTTTAGCAAAGACACAAACAGAAACATCTGGTTTTGTGTTAAATAGCTGTCACAACACCAAAATTGCACTTTTTTACCTTAATTTTCAAAAACAACATAAAAAAAATACTGAATGACATGACAATCATTACGAAATCTGGTCATGTTGAAATTGCAGAGATATCTACAGTGACTCTGAACAGATCATAGAGTAACACATTTACAGTGACATTCTGGTGTGAAGCCTTTCTAATTACGTATTTGCACAATGTGAGTTCAACAGTTTCACCACACAATTCAACTTTTTTGACTTGTAATGTCATCTTTTAAATGGACAAACTAAAATAACTTGTCTAATCTCTTGTCATTTACTCAAATGCAACTTTTTTGTGAAATAATATCCCAAGAGACACAACTGGAACAGGGTTGGGCTTCTGCTTTCTATGTGTTTGGGGACAGAAGTACCAAGTTACTTTTTTTTGTAATAAGTACAGTTATTTTTACCAAAGATGCTCACACATTAAAATGCTATCCTTTTAGCATGTAGGCTAACATGTCTAAATACAGAAGAAAGTAAAATTTGACAGAGCTGAGTTTAATAAGCTGAGCGCTGTCCTAAAATGACCACGGCACAGAAGCTGGACATATGTGATTTTGGTGACATAACATTTCTTTCACTATAGTGGTAAACATATTTTCTCTGCCAACATCCTTTTCATGCTTTGTTTTGCAGTGTGGTTACAGCCTCATGGGTCCACTAGTGTGTGACTATGGAGGTCGACTGTGCTCCTTCCTTCTTTCTTGCATACCCATGTTTTTATCCTTCAGTAATGTGAAAGACAGTTTGGACAAATAACAGAGTAACTAGTCAATCGTTGGTTCTTTTAGAATAATCTACATACACAGTACTCCATGGCTGAAAAGTTCATTCTGTGTAAATGTCAAGTATAACAGGAAAATCTGCAAAATGTGACTGGTTTTTGTTCTGTATTTTTGTTTTGCTCTCACTCCTACATGTTTAAAGTTTTGGACATTACCATTGTCCTACATTTGACCTGTTTTTTCACTCCTCTGTTATTGACTACACTCCCCTTGTGTATCACCTTTCTTACCCATAGTTTCACAAACCTTTGCTAAACAATACACAGACTATTTGTGTGTTTGTGTATGTGTGTACGCATTACTTAAAAGAAAAGACTCTTTGTTGGCCTGATGATCACCTCTGTTTTTGTTTTGTTTGTTTTTTTAATAGTAATTTCAGTGCATTAAAGATATGCATCCAATGGAAACCACAGTTATATTTATGATCCCAAACAAAACAGTCATAGAGGAGTGAAATAAACGGTTTACTTGTCCAGTCCTGCACCATAAACTCCACAGCCGTCCTGCTGCAAATGATAAAACTAATCACATACAGTATGTGATTGTCCAGCCCTGTTTGACCTAGGCTGAAAGTATAGATCTACCAGCTCCACTCCACTGAATCACCAAGAGCAACAATTAGGTTTTTGTCAAACTGCGTTCCCCACTGTGGCCTCTCTGTTGACTGCAGTTTAACTGGTAGTCAAACACAAAGTCCTTATCATAGGTAAACACTAAGTGGCCACTCAGCCATCCGGCCACAGAGATAGGCAGGGAGAGATAAACATCTCTGTATCACCACGCAGAGCTGCATTCAAATCAAATTTCCGCTCTCCGATTTGGAGGCTTGTTTATATCCAAAAGCATCTGGAATATTAACATGCCCTTGAAAGAAGTTCCTGGTATGCCTCATGCAGTGACCACATGCGTCTTTGAGAGCCATATTAATGTGAATGTGTAGTAGTTTGTGTCACTGTGTGCATGTAAACTTCTGTCTTGTTTTACATGTGTGCATATTTGTGAACATTTCCCCATTTTGGATGTGAATCTGTGTGTTCCAGTCTTGAAATAATGCTGCTGAGCCAAAGTCCTTATTACTATAAAATCTCCAAATATGAGGACAGTGTTAACAAATGCTCACTTCTATGTGCATTTTAACATTTTCCCAAAAGGTCACTCTATGTTTCCAATTATTTTCAGTTGCTTTTCCCTCAAGGAAAAGCCCTAAAAGTGTCCTTTTCTTATACTACACAGCTGTCATGAAATATCCTTTACAAAAAAGAACATAGAACAATCCAGGTTCTCTTTTATTACACAAATAAAGTTCAAGTATTTTCCTAAAGCATTTCAATACTTCTTTATAAAATGTCCCACACATGTACTACTACTAGTGTTTTATTTAGTACTGCATCTATACCCTGATCTAGTGTTCAGATATGACTCAAGTATGTTTGAGTGTAGTTTTGTTAAAGGTACAATATGTAACATAAGTAAACTCATTTTCATGTATAGACCCCTTCTTTATTCTTTATTTCCATTGTATGAATTTTACAGGTGAGGTTTGTGGTGGAGTCTGTCTAGTGCAAGGAAAACTTTTTTTTTTTTTTTTTCACTTTAGTGAAAGACATTTCTAAGCAAAGGACTTTTCTACAAGAATCCTTCTGCTTCTACTACCCTTCAATACTAGCCACCTATCTTGGCTCAGTTTTGGTACTAATTTTGCATTTCTACTTCAGGTATCATACCTCCTCATCAAATTCAACTTGTTACTGATTGTTGATAGAACATTTATCAAGTTAGAGTGTACTTGAAACAGTTCTCAGAAATTTCATAGTATCTTATCTTGGCTATTTTAAAAATGTTATTTATCACAATATGTTGATGAACACCATTCTGTGATCTGGATGATTTAGTACCTCTTTAGCGTGCTTAGAACCTGTGACAAAGTAATACTAAAAACAGTAGCTAGTTGAATTTATGCATCAGTGGAAAGGGAGCATTGACTTGGCTTCTACATCTCTGTATATCACACTGAACACTTGTTACCATTAGCTCAGAACCGGGGTCCCTGTGCAAATGTTACATATTCTGCCAAGTATGTCTGATAATTACATAGGGAGAAAACTGAAAGCATATGCTCTTATTTTTAGTTTAAAAGGAGTATATTAATAGCACACTTGAATAGGCTTCTTTTTTGTAAGAGAATACAAACCAGCAATGTGTCTGTCTTATTTTTTTCTCTCCTGTCTGTGGCCTTAAACACATTTAAAAGCATAGGAATCAGTTGTGTTGCGTTGTGAATTACTTTGTCATTAAGCTTGAAAATATCAACATTTCTATAAAACTTTCTCTCGATACATTTGCATCTGTGACCTTTTTTCCCGGGCATGCATGCAGCCACACAAAGCCCACTCCTTACAATGAACCTGCCACCACAGCGGAGTGGAGAGAGGCATGTTGTAAAAAAAAAAAAAAAAAAAAAAAGTCTAAAAACAACTCCCTGCATACTTATTTTGCTCTTGTTTTCCTGCAGCACATCAGTTTTTCATTTCGGGGAGGGATGAAGGGATGGAGCGAGGAGAGGAAGGAGGGATGGAGTGTGTAGCGCTGACAGTATTTATAGCTCGGTGTTCTGACCAAAATTATCAGTGTACCACAAAATAACTTCCTCTGGCCTCACCACCAAATAACAGGAAGCCTTCAATTGTGCGTATTTATTAATTTTAACACACACACACACACACACACACACACACACACACAGACACACACAAAGACACGCAGTCAGTCACATACTGAACTGTACTCGCACAAGCACAAACAGCTCACACGTATGAAAACATGCTCTTGTGTACATACACACACACACACACACACACATGTAGCGGGTTTGCTGTCTTTATAAATAGAGCAACTCCTGGAGCTCTGAAAGTCGGCTGTGTAAACTTCCTCCACTTTCTGGATTTGGTTTTTCTTTGTACTCACAAACTCTGTACTCACAAACTCTATACTCAAACTTTGTACTCCCCTTCTTTTCCCTGTGTTTCGGTGTGTGTCGCTCTCATGCTCATATGGACAGACACATGCCACCGAGAATGAGCACACGTGAACATATACACACACACACACACAAACATGTACATGAAGTCTGGCCTCCATTAGGGAGCCATTCAGTGGGGTTTGTGCGATGGGGGGGGTCAAAGGTGAGAGTACGTTAATGGGTGATGTGGGGGGTCTTTTCTGCTTGGCTGACCATTACTACCATATGCACACACATGTATACACACACACAGATAAATTAAAAAGAAAATCACACATGGATGCTAATAAATTCTACTTAAGTCCTTTGGTTTCCATTCCATCTCTTTGTCTCCCCGTGTCTCTGTGTTGCCTTTGGGTCTGTAAATCACAGGTTGGATGTTTCAGCACAGTGCAAAATACAATAGCAGACGCTGCACCTGGTAGACATGTTAGTGAGCATGTGCACATGTTCAGCTGTGTTGTGTGAGTGTGTGTGCATGTGAGGATGTGTGTGTTTCATGCATGGCAGCAAATGCCTCTGAAATGCCAACCGTGGTTCTTAGGTTATTCATACTGACATCAGAGCATACTATCAGATATTTAAAGACAGAGTAGAGGCACATGAATATAATACTGTTAAGTGTTTTGTAGAGCTGCTGATGAAGGCAGTAACCTCATGGGACACAGCTATGGATTTTTTTTCCTCTGTAGGGGACAAGAGTTTCACAGCTTTACTTAAAAAAAAAAAAAAAAAAAACATCTGAAAAAACCGTGACATTATGCTGTTTCCAATCAAGACAATTATTGCATGTAAAAAAAAAAAAAAAAAAAGCCAAAATTTTTTACTTTCCTGGGTCTCAGGAGGTTAACGCTGAAAGTACTCCATCATATACTGTAAAAGCTGGTTTAGTTGTAAAATGGAAAAAAAACCCAGAGCAGTGAGGGAGACCGACTTGCTATAAAAAATAGACGCTTTGGCCTTTTTTTTTTTTTTTTTTACATCGTTTTCCATGTCATTTTTTGTTTACAGTGTTGTCGTGATTTTCCCTTTTTTTTTTTTTTTTTTTGTGAGTTTTTACAAAGTTTTCACCATGTAACTGCTTTTTGGAGTTCAACCAGGAGCCAAAAAGCAGCTGATTTAAAAAAAAACAAAACAAAACAAAAAAAAACCCAAAAGGAAAGCTACTGGGCCCAGATGTAGGTACATTTTGAGTGCCTTATTTAATAAAAACCTGTAAATCTTCAATTCCTCCATTTGTCTTTTTCTGTTATTCCACCCTGTTTTGACCCTAAAACACACAGTTTTATGACACTGAAACAGACATAAATTCACCGCTGCGTGTTTATCTGAAATAATGTCTCAGGGGTTAAAGGGTTAAGAGGCCTTTAACCCATAAAGACCCAGTGTGACTTTTGTGTTAGTTCCCAAATGATTTTTCTTCCAATTTAACCTTTCTTAAGTGATTTATTACCATTTATTGTAATATTATCCTCTGCATTTTGTGACTTTTCAGTGAAAATCAAGTATTGTTCTGTATTTAATTCACTGATCATGTAGATGCTCATAAAAGCACACAGTAAAGTTGAGGGTTATTATGTCCGAAACAGAGAAAGCTGAAGAAAAAGTGACTTTTTCAGCAAAGATATCAATAACTGAACAAAAAACAAGTGCATCCATCCACTGTCATTAATCAAATTCCATGGGTTTTACTGGTGAATCAATGTTGTAGAAGATGACAGTGTTTCCACGTTCACTACGGAGTCTTTGAACGTCCAAATGGGTCATATATGATGAGCATGAAAAGATGACAAACCACATTTTACACCAATTATTTACATGTATTAATAGGATTAGAGATCAACAGTTAGTAAACCGTTTAGATGAGTAGGTGGTTTGGGTCGACAATGGATGCTTGGGTCTTTATGGGGTAAATAAAATGTATTATTCTTATTTTATCATGTTTGTTTTTTATGGAAAGAGGTTCACTTTATATGGGCTTTTACACAACATATACCGGTATCAACTAATCACATGGTGCATCACAACAATAACGGCTGCTGATTGTCTGAATTTTGAGCACCCTGTATTATATGTCAAAGGACGCAGAAATTATAAAGATGCGTCAACCAGGCTATAGGGACAGTGAGTATCTTATGTAACGTTAGCGTCATATAAATACAAATATGGGAGGAACTCTGAGTAACTTTAGCCGAGCACTTCCCATATGTAACTGGAGCATATATAATGGAGCACGCAACATCATATGGAGACATGTTGAATCCTTTGGTTATTGAAAAGAATGAGCTGAGGCAAATCAGTTCAGGCTTTTTACTGAAGTGTTGGAACTGGCAAAACTATTCATCAGCTGGTGCGTGAATATATTTTGTATTTTTGTGTTGTTTATTTATCACATCCCCAAAGCATAAAGGCTTTCAAGTATTGCTTAAAGGACGTGGTGTGTCCAGTCAAAGACATATGAAGCAAAGATAAACCTTCACACATCTCTTCTACGTCTCTTTAATAACTTTTCTTGCAATTTTCTTACAATATGGAATTATTAAAATGTATATGGCCCTCAGCAATGTGTAAGATTTGTTGTAACACTCCATACTTTGCTCTTTTACATGTATTTTTTGTATGTAATTATAAATACTGTTTGAATTGAATGCTACCTCATGTATATGTTTGTATATATTTTACATTCTTTTTATATTTCTTTAATCCGTACTTTTAAAATTACTATATCTATGCTGCTGTAATGTGGGACTAATAAAGGATTATCTTATCTTATCTTATCTTATCTAAATATAAAAATACATAACCTGATGCTATTTTGTGCCATCATGGAACAAATGAAAAAAACAAACACAAAAACCGACAAAAATGTTCAACAGCCTTTAAACAGAGTCCAGAGGAGGTACAGATGTCTTGTTTCCACTTAGATCACTTGAATCACAAAATGCCGAGTATGATTTTGGAAATTTCATATAAAACTGGCAACAAAAAAAAAAAAGAAGAAGAAGATTTAACATACAGTAGATGAAATCACATAAATAAATGTCAGAATTTGACAATACATACCATCCTTATCCTTCTTTCTCTTCTTGGTCCAAATAAATATACAGTCCAAATTTAAATACAGAAGAGCAGAGGCTTTTTTGTTATTCCTGTTACAGGTCAAAACATGTTATTTGAAATGTCTCTGACGGGACATTTTAGAGACAATTTGACAGATTAGTGTGGCTAAATGACCCACATTTTTACTTTTAAATTAATTTTTGCTTTAGTTGGACTATAAGAGATTATCCAAAACAAAGGAGCTACTTTATATTGAAATAAATGTTGGAATGGCAATCAATTAAAGTTCACTCTCTGATGGGACATTACTGTATTTTGACCCTGATTTGAAAACGTAAAACCACTGTTCCAGTTACATCTAGGTCATGTCTGACAGAATCTGATCAGAAACTGTAATAACAGCCGACAGTCGCGTTTTTAACCCTCTGTCTGTCCGTGATTAGCCCAAATCTGAGCTTTGAGACTTTCTACAGCCTGAAAATACAGGCAAAGAGTCAACGCAGACTTCCTGTTTCCTCTCAGATCACATAAATTACAACATGCTGAAAGGTAATCATAGAATTTTTGATGAATGACGCTATTAAACTTTAACATTCTACACCTTTAAGGAGTAAGTAAAGTCTTAGCTCATCCCCAAGCAATGACTGCTGTACAGTTTTGATTTGTGTCGTATACGTTGAGCCTGAAACATGTTATTACTGCACAGCTTTAACAATGAGAAAACAATGTGAAGATGACTGTTGTGAGCGTGTGAAAAATCTATTCAGATAATGCAGTTCTATGTGGAGGTACCTGAGGCAACACATCCCCAGGAAGCACAAATCTTCTTTTATTTACTTCATTTTGTTTTTGTGACAAAAGCCTTCAGAGTGACCAGCGTTGTCAGGCAGCGTAAACAATAAGCTGCTTTGTTTTGTTGTGTAAGTATCGTGCAGAGTCGAAATCCCATTCAGTTGGTTTAAGAGCCCTTGAATGTGCTTGCATACTTGTGAGTGCGTCTGTTTCCTCACCCAGGTGAGTGCATTATCCATGTGTGTATGTAAGTGTGTGTGTGAGTGTGTAATAGAGGAGTTGGCTGGGGTTGCGTAATCACCATGTGCCTGGAGCCGGCAGCTCTTTAAACTGCCTTCCTTCCTGCTGTCACCTCAAACTAAATAAACACAGAGGCTATCTGCTGTGCATACACACACACATACACACATGTGCTAACACACACACATGCACACACTCACAAAAGCCCATAAATACCCACACTTAAACTCATACATGTGGACATTTTTTCTTGCTTTCTTTTCCTTTTCGTCTCCCAAACATATGAGCTGTACATGGACGTCACTGGAGGCTCTCTCTGGTTTGAGAAGGACGCATAATCTTTCTCTTTCTGATCATAAACACACACATACACACACACAAATGAGGACTTTATTTACCCCGTGGGGTGGATGTTACAGTTAGGATGGGATACAACATGTCATTGAGGAATCCTGCCTCCCTGACAGGTGAAAACAAGCTGCAGAATCTCCGGACTTTCAACTCCGCTCAGTGTTTTTCAGCGGGGGGTTGGGGGGTATATACGGAGACCCAACAGTCATTTGCTGCAGGTGTTATGACGAGGCAAATAAGATGTTAT
The DNA here is from genome assembly GCF_902148855.1 of Sphaeramia orbicularis. Lineage (NCBI taxonomy): Eukaryota > Metazoa > Chordata > Actinopteri > Kurtiformes > Apogonidae > Sphaeramia > Sphaeramia orbicularis. Next base: position 22,418,264 of record NC_043970.1, on the reverse strand, counting down.
GAAAAGAAGACACGTTGAAGAAAGTCAGCTTTTAGCACGCAGCAGAATTTTTTTTTTTTTTAACAAACTTCCTGCATAAAGTGCCTTGTACCTTTATGACTCCATAAACATGACACAAGAGTAACAAAAGAAAACACCAGTGACAGGATGTGACCAAATGTTTAATTATCAGAATGGCATTAAACAGGTTTCTCACATTTGAACAAAGACGGAGACGGCTGAACGTTACTCCAAATAAAAACATCATTCATGTTATTATTCATTTATCGATATAGTTGAGATAATGTTTACTATACAGTTCCATCAGGGGTGTCAAAATCATTTTAATTCAGGGTCACATTCTGTCCAATATGATCTCAAATGGGCCAGAACAGTAAAATAATAACATGAAAAAAGTAAAATTACATCATGAAAATATTTACATTTACAAAGTATCCATCAAAACCTGAATAGCATGACCAACCTGAAATTTCTTAAGAAAAATAAGTGCCGTTTGAACAATATTATGCCTCAGTTTTTCATTTACATGTACATTTACAACTTACAGATCACAGTGGATCTACAAATACATAAAACATTAGGTAACAGGCAGAATATCGGGCGAAAAAATACACTTATTTCTCTTCAGACATTTCAGGTTTTCTCATATTTTTTCACGTTCTTCGCATTTTTTGTTATAGGAAAGAAGATAATAGAAAGGAAGATGTAAAGATTTTCATGGGATTTTACTTTTTTACTCTAAACAAGAGAAAACTTTTTAGTTTTTCATTTAATTTCATTTTCTATTATTTATAGGTTATTTTGATAGTATTTTACTGGTCTGACCCACTTTAGATCATATTGTTCTGTGTGTGGAACCTAAACTAAAATGATTTTGACACCTTTGATTGTTTATATCTTCGGTGTAATTTTTGCATTTCACAAATTCATCCCAAAGGGCCAGATTGGACCCTTTGGTGGGCCGGTTTTGGCCCACGGGTCATGTGTTTGACACCTGTAAGTTACACAGATGGTAGAGGTTTCTATTATTGCTACTAACAGCTGCAGTAACAGTATATCCACTATTACTACTTGTATTTGTAGTAGTAGTGATGACAGTTATGGATATTTGTTCTAGTTATCTATATTATAAAAGCCAAGTGGCCTCTGTGTGCTTGTGTGTGTGTGTGTGTCTGGGGATTCACACAAAATCCAGAAAGAGCTAACTGCTGCAGTTTGACATTATTATGTGTTTTTGGTCAAGGAAGAGACTAGTGAAAATTGCAACTTAATAGGACCAGTATTTTGATCGATATTAGTAATTTTGTAATATAATAGCCTTACAATCACGTTGCTATGGCCAGAACACTTTGGCGGTGACTGCTGGACAAATGCGGTACAGCATGCATGAATGCACAACAGTATAAAAACTACCACACCTAGAACCCCACGAGTCAACGCGCTAGTTGGTAGTTATACTAGAAACAGCGGTTCTAATTTTTAACAGTTCTAGTTCAGTTTGCTGTCCATCATGTGTCTCCCCTTATTTTCCCCCTTCTCCCCCCCCTCCTGCAATCTCTCTCTCTTCTTTTAACCATCTCTCTTTAACCCCAACTGGTAAGGTAAGGTAGACGACCATCCTCCAGAGTCAGGATCTACTCCAGGTTTCTGTTTTTCCTTCCACTATCACCAAGTGTTTGCTCAGTTTAGACCAGCTCTAATTGTAAAGTGTCATGAGATAACTTTTGTTATGATGTGACGCTATAGAAACAATAGGTGCCAGGCACAACAAACCCCACCCCTCACATGTATTGTAGCTTATTTTGGCATCAATCCAGCTGATGTCATCATGTCTATGTGTGTGCTGATGTCAGCATATCAGTTGCCTCTATATATGTGTCAAGTTTGAAGTAAATTGAAACAAAATTGATGCTTTCATAGACATTTGAAATTTCACCCATTATAAGTAAATTAAAAAAAAAAAAAAAAAAAGATTTTAAAAATTCATAAAAAATTGGAACTTTGACCTACTTTTCCCAAAATTTAACCACATCTATTCTGGGTCACTGGCAATATGTAGACCCAATTTGGTATGAATTCAACTGATAGTTTTGTTGCTAGAGTGTTAACAAACAAACAAACACACCGAACCAAGAACAATACCCCTTGCCTCTCCCTCGGGGGGCAGGGTAATAAAATTTGATCGATTGAAAAACAAAAACCGGCTAAAAACATGACACAGAGTCTGTCCATCCTTTACTTTTCACTTTCTTTGTCCTTTGGTCTAAATCTGCCTAAAACTCAGGCTTTGCTCTGTAACACACAGCGCAAGTCATTCCACAAACACAAAACATATCAAACCACATGTAACAAACCCACATCAAGCGCTCATGTTTGTTTCATAAAAAATAATTACATTAACATGCTCTCTTCCTCCTCCTCCTCCTCTCTCTTTTTTTTTTTTTGCTTTTAAAAACTGACGCAGTATTTCAACATAAAAGCCGAGCCTGGGCTTTTGTTTTCTATGAGTTTCTTTCTGTTAAAAAATAACAGAGGAATGTGGAGGAGGAGAAGCAGTGGATGCATTAATAAACAAAGAAATAAATAATGTTTATTGCCAGCCAGACATCACAGTGGGTTTATGGGTGGACTGTAAACTCCAAGACCCGGCTTAGAATTTACATAATTACTTCCTGGTGTAAATTACTTGCCCCCTCCCTCCACAACTGGGCCTCTCTGTCTTTCCCCTCCTCCCTTTTACAGCTCAAACTCTTAAACACAACTATACTTTTTTTTTTTTTCACTGGCAATTACAACATTCACACTCCACATCCACTTAACATGTTCAGCATATGAGAAGAATGTGATGAACAAACTTTGATATAAATATGTCCGGTCATTGTCAGTGGTTAGATATGCAGATCCAATGTATCAGTTTCAGATGAAAACCTGGTAGAATTAACCCTTAAAGACCCAGTGGTACTTTAGTGGCAGTTCCCAAATGATTTTTTTTCCCTCCACTTAACCTTTCTTAAGTGATTTATCACTATTTATTATAATATTATCCTCTGTATTTTCCTTTTTTTTTTTTACTGTTAATCATGTGTTTTCCAGTTTTTAATTTACTATATTTAATTTAGACGCTCATGAAAACTCATACCAAGTGTCTCCATCCACTGTCATTGATCCAACTCCATGGATTTTTTTTACTGGTGAATCAATGTTGTAGAAGATGACGGTGTTTCCACGTTGACCTAGGAGCCTCTGAATGTCCAAATGGGTCATATCTGATGACCATGAAAAGATGACAAACTGCATTTTACACCAATTATTTATTGATAGGATTATTGGATCAACAGGTATTAAACAGTTTAGATCAATAGATGGTTTTGAGTGCTGGTTGCTGTATGAGTTTTTATGGGTTAAGATAACTATGGATGGAAATAGAGCAATAATCCCAGAAAGCTTGTGGTTTAGCTCAATTTTTGTAGTTTTCTTAGATACAGAAAACTGCAAAAAAGAAAAGAAACTCATTTTTGTGCCGGGGCCACATTCAGCTCAGTTTGATCTCAAGTGGGCCAGACCAGTAAAATTTATCTCATAATACTGAAAGGTCTCAGAGCGTCTCTTTGTATGTGTGTGTGTGTGTGTGTGTGTGTGTGTGTCTGCACAGTTCTGAGAAAGTGAGACATTTTTAACTGGCCGATTTGGTACCTACAGTTGAGGAATAGACCCATTGCCACATTAAATATCTCAGCAAGTTGATAAAACCAGTATTTTGGGAGGTATCAGTAATTTGGGAATATAATAGATTTACAATCACATTGCTATGCCCATGATGGTTGACAGGAAGCACAGTACCCCACTGCATGACGGGAAATGAAGCTAAAATGAATTTAAATGAAATTAAAAACACGAATGACACATTTACTAACTTCAGTCCCGAGATATCGGTATTAATGTGACCCATGGTTCCCCACCGGTCAACATCCTGGTAAAAACATAGAGACCAATAAGGAGTGGCCATGGCTCAGTAGGTAGAGCAGGTCATCCAGTAACTGAAAGGTTGGCAGTTTGAATCCTGTTCTAGTCATGTGCCATTTTTTCCTTGGGCACTCACACTGGATGTATGAATGTTTGGTAGTGGTTTGGCACGAATTGGCAGTCTGCCCCAAGGCAGCTGTGGCTACAAAAGTAGGTTACCACCACCAGAGGGGGAAGGTGAAAGTGAATGAATAATGGATTAATAATGTAAAGGGCTTTGGGTGCCTTGAAAAGCACTATAGAAATCTAATTATTAATGACAACTCTGAACTTTTCTCTATTTTTTAGAGTGAAAAAAGTAAAATTACATCATGAAAATGTTTACATTTACAAACTATTCTTTCACAAAAAATGTGAATTACCTGAAAAACCTGAAGTTCAGTTTTAACAGTATTATGCCACAACTTATCATTTACACATGTTCATAACAGCTGACAGATCCCAGATCAGATACAGGAAATGTTTCCAGCCACGTCCCATTATACTGTACTATAAGTCACCTCTGTCTGATATTTAAACTGTGTCATAAACCCAGTGTCACTTTGCACTTAGGTATTATTTTGTGCCTGCATCACACTGAACATTACAGTTTATTTTGGATCTTCAGTTATAAAGGTTTTTTTTTGTTTTTTTTGTTTTTTTATCCAGGTCTGTTGGGATTCATCATACCTACAGTTTTTAGGACTTTTCATTCCTGTTGATCTGAAATATTGTCATGAAAAAAATGTTCAGCTCTGATAAATCTCAGATCAATGTCAATGTTAATCACTCAATTATCAGTAATTTTAAAGGCTTATTTTTCCTCCTTAGTTAGAGTTGATAATACCAGATGGTTACTTGTGGTTTAAAATGATCACTTATAGTCAGAATATGACAAATATTTCACAAATGTAGAAGTAGAATATTTAAAACAACTATGATTATTAAAAAAAATACAATCAATGTTAAGTAAAATTAAGTCTGCATTATCATCTAAATTGTTAATAATGCAGTATTGAGTCTTTCTGTGGTATTTTAAAATAGTTGAGATAGGTTATTATGATTTTAACAAAGTCTGTTCATATATTTGATTTAAAACATAGATGCAATTACGGATACTTTTTCCATTTCTACTGCTGTATATGTAAGTCACAGTCCTCCTATGCATTTAGTTTCAGTGATTTATTTATGTTTAGTCGAGGTATCCATAGTATCGCAACAAACCAAAAGTTTGCTCAGCTACTTGACTTGAAATATTTGTGGACGATTGGAAGAATGGATGCACTATGATGTTCTAAAGATTGAAAGATTTGTAAGATTCGATGCAAAGGATAAAAGTTTGACACCCAATATAAAGGACATGGATCAGAGTTACTGTTGTTTCACTGACTTTACAAAAAAGAATGATTATGTTGCACTACAGAATACCACATTTGCATTTTTTTGCAACCTGTAGCCAACTGTAAGATACTTTTTACTCTATTTAGCAGTACACATAACTGTGGGGGAAAATACAGAACAAGAAAATGTGTGTTACTATGCATGTATTTTGCAGAGTGTCAAGTTATTTGCATCTTGTTTCTCACACAGTTAGTGACACTGTAGATCAGGGGTGTCAAACTCATTTTAGTTCAGGGGCCACATCCTCCCAGTTTGATCTGAAGTGGGCCAGAACGTGAATTAATAACATAATAATATATAAATAATGCCAACTCCAAACATTTCAATGTGTTTTATTGTGAAAAAAATAAAATTACACTATGGAAACATTTACATCTATAAACTGTTCTTTTAAAAATGTCAATAACATGAACAACCATGAAAAAACTGAAATTTATTAAGAAAAATAAGTGCAATTTTAACTATATTTTTCTTCTGCTTATCATTTGTAAATGTGCATTACAACTTACAGATCACAATGGATCTGAAAATTTACAAAAGATTTTAGTAACTGGCAGAATATCAGTGAAATTGCACTTACTTCTCTTAACACATTTCTACTTTTTCATATTTATTGTGAAAGGTTAGTTTGTAAATTTACACATTTTCATGTAATTTCACTTTTTTACACTAAAACAGAGGAAAAATTTTCAATTGTCATTATTTGTAGGTTTTAATGGTAGTATTTTACTGATCTGACCCACTTGAGACTAAAGTAAGGCTTTTTATGGCCCCTAAAGTAAAACAATTTACTATTAATATCTTGAGTGTAATTTTTTGCATTTCACAAATTCATCCTATGGGCTGGAGTGGACCCTTTGGCAGGCCAGATTTGGCCCCCGGGCCACATGTTTGACACCTGTGCTGTAGATTGTACGTCAGTGGGAGTCACTTTTGGCTGAAATATGAAGTATATTTTGCACCTAAATGTAACTGATTACCTTAGGCATGTGTGAGTGAAAATGTGGAAAAAGTGTGAAGATTAGTGTGAAAAATAAGACAAAAATGTAGATATAATGTAAGTGGACAAGTATCTCTTATATTGTCACATAATTTACCATTTATCATCATTTTTATGTGAATATTACTTTTAACATTTAATTCTAAAATGATGTTGTATGATTTGCGTCTCGCTGTGAGTTGCAGGGAGTGTCTTCTGTGTCTGGTCCAGTGTTGGATTGCAAACCATAGGGTTAGGTTAGGTTAGTGGAGGTCAGGGAACACAAGGACAAATTGCTAAATGAAACGTTTCTTCTTCTTTGGGTCAGACTCTTTGCCTGTTTAGTGTTTATGTCCCGGCCTCAAGAAATGAGGGATGGAAGGAGGGAGGAAGTGAGGACAACCTGAAAGGAAGAATAGAAGCCTTCACTTTTCTCTGCACCGTTTAACTCTGACCACAAATGTGCCTCAGTGTGGTCATTTTGCTCCTTTTTTTTCTTTTCTCATCCCTCTGTCTTACAGTTTCTCTCTCCGTCCTCACACTTCTTTTAGTCTTTTTCTTGCCTCCTCTTCCTCTCTTTCCCAATGGGAATGCTGCCATAGGCTTTGGAGGCCCTCAGAGATGAAACCACATATTGGAGCTGTAGCAGGGGATAGAAGAAGGAGAAGAAGAAGATGGAGGAGGAGGAGGAAGAGGAGGAGAAGAAGGAGGAGGAGGAGAAGAAGAAGGAAAAGGAGAAGAAGGAGGAGAAGAAGAAGGAGGAGGAGGAGAAGAAGGAGGAGGAGAAGGAGAAGGAAGAGGAGAAGGAGAAGAAAGCTCCAGAAAAAGCTCTTTTGCTCCTTCTGGCCAAGACACAGGCCAGAAACCAAACTGGATGTGGTGAAACTGTCAAATTACTTAAGGAAACTGCAGCAAAACCTCAGGAGGCAAAAAAAACAGAGGGGATGAAGAGAGTTTTTTTTTAGTTTTTTTTATTGTGTTACAAAACGAGCAAGGAAAAATGGCATTCATAATACAATTTATGAGTAAAAAACCTACAGCTGACAAAATAAACAACATGAGTGGTCACCGGGGAGCTCCCTCAGGCCCTACTTACACTAAACAGACGCATGTAAAATAAAACAACCAAGATGGTATTTTATAGCAAATTGCGTCTCACACAGCACATAGTTATTATTGTCTTTTTTTAACCACTTATAAATATATTGAACTGAAACAAATAATCCTATATTTGATTTCAAACACCTTGTATTGAGTCACTGGCTCAAAGTGGAATTATTATCAGAAATGCACTTCTTTGTTTCAGGTCTATGAAAAGAGAAAGAAAAAAAAAAAAAAATCCATCAAAAAGTTTTAGTGTTTATATTATTTATTTATGTAGACACAAGACCCCCCCCCCCCCCCAGCAGAACCCCCTGACTGGTAAAACATACAGCATCTTAATACTGTCACCTCTGTAGGGAAAAAAGCAAAATAGAATACTTTGCTTTAAATGTGATTTATTTGTAATATATGTCTTTGAAACCTATGCAATACTTCTAACTGTTCTTCGATTTACTGATTTTAGAAATGTAGAAATTTAAAAACAACAACAACATAAAAGCCCTGTATCTTTCAACTGTGTCATTCAATTGGCTAGAGGTGCTCAGGAGGAGGCTGTTTTTATATTTCATGTTGGTCTTTTACACTATTACATGGTTCTTCACAGTTCTTTCTCTGAACAACAACTACACACAGTTATGGCCAAAGGATTTTGGGAATAATATAAGGTTATTTTTTTTTTATCAAGTTTTCTTAAGTCAGTTAATTTCCACATGTTTCTCAGGTACATTGAAGAACAATTGCAAGTGTTATATAGGTTTCAATGACTTTTATTGACAAAAAATAGAATAGAATAGAATAGAATAGAATAGAATAGAATAGAATAGAATAGAATAGAATAGAAATGTTTGTAAATCATTGCATGTTGTAACTGTACGTTGTATTTCATGCAGCCTCTTGGCCAGGACTCCCTTGGAAAAGAGGTTCTTAATCTCAGTGGGATTTTTTTTCCTGGTTAAATAAAGGTTAAATTAAAAAAAAAAATAGAATAGAATATACATATACATATACTACTAAAGTACTACTAAAACTACTGAAATATACAAAAGCTAACTCTATACTACAGATGATAAATCACATTTAAGCAAAGAATCCGTCTGTGTTTTCACAAAACTTTTGGTCATGACTGCATTTAAAAGTACGAAGAAATACAGGCAAAAAAATGCAATGACATAAAATGCGCTTTAACTTTGCACTAAAACAATAGCACAAACATGCAACACTGAGAGTGCATGACCTTTACTGAGTGCATCCACATTCAGCTATTTTTATTATTCATATATTCAGTGTGTGGAGTATAACCTTACTGTATATAGTTCATTTCATTTCATTTATTGGTTTATTTGACAGGGATGGCACCCATTAATCAACAGAGACATAAAACTGTGTAAATGTGCCAGATTAAGTGAATAGAGCAACTCAAAACAAAAACAATATAACAAACAATACAAATCTACTAAAACTACTGAAAATATAATAATAAAAATAAGACATATTGAGAACGTTTTCATGCTTGGGAGATGTAGAAAAGTGTGTACCAACTAAATTAATTCGAGAAACGAATACATAGATGGAAACAGTAACACAGCACTAAAAATGTTTTATGACAGAGTTCTATGATTCACACACGTTCAGACAAAAGTTAAAATCAGCTTCAGGTTTTATGTTATAGTATCAAATACAAATGTTGAAGAACCAGTTTTAATATCTGCACAACAGTTGTAGATAATACATGTAAAATTTGCTCTACATTTGGATGGGAATAATAATATGAAGAAATTGTACTACATTTGTGACTCAGCTCTGTTCAAAAATACTATCAAATATTTGGATCATGGCACGCTTATTTAATATATATCAGTACTTTTTCATATAAATGTTTTTTTCCTGTTCTTGTTAAAATGACCTGAGGTGGTACCGGTGTTTTCCCCTGTTTTATAAGCATCCTAAAACCTGCCCTTAAAAATTTATGAAGAAAAAGAGCAGTTTTATTTTGACTCTGCAGCCTGTTAAACAATTTCATGTCACTTAAGAGGAAGATGTAACATGAAAACGTTGTGAGAGTTGACATAAGGGATGAATCAGCTCAAGGCCTGAGTGGATCATTAGGCCGCTATAAATCAGTGCTATATGTTTCAAATAAAACGTTACCATTTGTGACTGTGAGCGTGTGTGTGTGTGTGTTGATGTGTGTATGTGCGCTCTTACACCGTGTTCTGGCTCCACCGAGACTCCGTGCCCAGCAGTTATAGACAACACAGACGGCTATAACTTCCACTGCCTCCATCTCCCTCACACACACACACACACACACACACACACACACACACACAAACCTCCTCCTCGCCCCATAACAAACAGCGAGAGCCGGGGCCCCCAAGGCTTCCTGTATCCTACACACAGCCAGCAAATAAACACAATCACATTCATTTACCCCTACACACACACACACACATGCGCACAACTATTCAAAAGCATTTATTCGTGCATGGCCCTACAAACATAGCCACAGCATTCAGACATGTGCAGACACGCAAACGCACATACACACACACACACACACACACTTTGAAAGCGGACTCAGACCAAATGGGTAACCACTGCTATTTCTTCCCTCATTAAGCAGCTATATTATGAGCTGACACTCCGAGAGGCCTGTGGGCTTGGACTCAGTGTCCCAAGGTTTTCCACCGCTGATGGGTGAACTTCTCCTTCTGTTACAGGAAGAGGGAACGGGAGGAATCAGAGGAGATAACCAGCCATTCCACAAAGATTTAATGTCCATATTTTAGAGGTTAAATCAAGGAAACTGTGCGTCCGCAGAATGATTTAGGTCAAAAAGGAGGAGTATGATTTTTCTTTTGGGCTTCTCCCTTTGGTTTGCACAGTTACGTGATGAAATTGCATAAAGGTTCCACCCTTTCCACCCTCTCTATGTTTATCTTTTTTTTTCTATCTAGATCAAAGTAGAAACATTTTCTTGTCATTAATTTTTTCACTTTATTAAGATAATAAAATACACAAAGATAAACATTTTCTAGTTAACCAATAAAGACCCAAACATCCTTCACTGACCAAAAGCATCTACTGATCTAACCTGTTTAATACCTGTTGATCCACTAATTCTATCAATACATGTAAATAATTGGTGTAAAATACAGTTTTTTCATCTTTCCATGGTCATCAGATATGACCCATTTGGACGTTCAGAGGCTCCATCATGACCGTGGAAACACCGTCATCTTCTACAACATTGGTTCACCAATAAAACCCATGGAGTTGGATCAATGACAGCGGATGGAAACACTTGGTTTATGTTCAGTTGTGATGATATATTTGACTGAAGAAGTCACTTTTTTCTGCAATTTTCTCTGCTTTTGATAGAATAATCTTCAAATTTAATCTGAGCTTTTATTCAGTTCAATTTTATTCACAGAGCCTCACAGGGCTTTACAGAAATTGTTGAATTGATAAAAATAAAAAATAAATAAATTAAAAAAAACACACACACACTGAAAATAAACAAACAGTCAAGTAATCAGTCAATAATCAGTCGATGAAGCAACTGGTTCAATGTCTCTGCCATCTCCAGTCCTTAGACCCTCCTTCTCTGCACGAAACACCCCCCCCCCAAAAAAAAAAAAAAAAAAACCCAGTGGAAACAACAAAAACCTCGGGGAGAACCACAGTGAAGGAGAGATCCACTCCCATGATCGGACAGGCTGTTTATGAACATCTTCATGATCAGTAAAATGTGTAAAAACACCTGATTTATACTGATTAAATAAAAAATACAGAGGAGAATGAATGAATGAATGAATGAATGAATATCAGCCCTGCGATGAACTGGAGACTCGTCCATGGTGAACTCCGCCTTCGCCCATAAGTAGCTGGGATAGGCTCCAGCGTCAGAAGGGCAGTATAATCACATGGACTTGTAGAAATGCAAAGAAATTTGATTAATGTCTGTTTATATATGTAAGAGTGTAAAGCAGTTTGATCACTAAAATTATTTGGACATTTGAAACATTTGACTATTTATGACTGATTATATGTATGACAAGTTTTAAAAAAGTTCTTTTCTACTTTTCTAAGATGACGCATATTGCAGGTCATGTGTTATTGTGATCAGACACTGCATATAAAACAACAGTGTAATTGTACTTGTGGACATTTGAAACGTTTGACTATTGATCATTCATGATTGACTTTACGTTTGAAAAGTTTAAAAAGAATTTTTTTCTGTTTCTCTTACATGACGTATATTGCAGGTCACGTGTTGTGATTAGACACTGCATATAAAACACCTGTGTAAACCCATCTGTCCTCAGTCTGATGAAGGGTTTCGGCCCGAAACGTCACGTGGTAATAAATGTTTTGGGAGCTCACAGGTTATGCGGACCTTCTTTTATTTTTCCATCGTTTTTTCGGGATCCTGCACACCTGTCATTTTTTGGATGTGTGTGTCGTTCACCTCTTTTCATAGGCTCCGGCGAGCCCCGTGACCCTGGTGAGGATAAAGAGAGTTCAGAAAATGAATGAGCGAATGAATAATATTATGAATGAATGGTGATAAATCATTTACATATAGAGAAAATTTCATTTGGGAACTGACATATAACTAATGTTGGGTCTTTATGGGTCAAAATACAGTTGCACATTGAGGTAAAGCGATATGAAATCATATGTTTATGTTTATGCATTTGGCAGACGCTTTTTTCCAAAGCGACTTACAGGGGAAAACCAATCAAATCAATCAATCAAATTTTATATATATAGCACCAGATCACAACAAAAAAGCTATCTCATGACACTTTATATATAGAGTTGGTCAGAACCAGACTCTAAGCCAATTTACAGAAACCCAACAGAATCCTATATATATACTGAACTGTATTTTATTGTATTGCTGTAGATAACTCTATGTGTTTTACTTCTATGCAATTCTAGAAAATACACTGCAACCAAAAATTGGGTTAAAGCTCTTCACACTGATGCAGGACTCAAAATGTTTAAAATATGGTGTTTTAGCTTGTTAATTGTGATGATCAGGTCTCCACAGATTTCCATTTCAGTATTTCTTTTATTTCTTATGTAATGAGAAAGTAGACATTTGATCATAAGGAACTGCTGTATTTGGAAGGACTTTCTTATGTTATTTTGTAGTAATATCAACAAATTGCAAGAGGATTTTTAAATTATAAGTTGTTTGTGAGTAAATGCAAAAGAAAGCAGTATGTTTTTAATTTTTTTTTATTGGAATAAATGGCCTGTTGTTCCAAAATGTAAGTCTGTAAAATGGAAATGGAGGTAATTTACATTTAGAGCTGAAAGTGGTTTTAAAGTATGAGGGGTTTTGAAAGTGTTCACATTTTAGCTTTCACTTTTAGAAGTCCACTTTGCAAGATTTAGGGGAATTTAAGAGGATGTAATTGCAGAATTGACCAATAGTTAACTGCATATACATATGTAAAGGCCAGAATGGACAAAACAAACTGTGATATTCTGTAACTTCACGGTTTGATGTCACTTGATTACACACTAAACTTTTTTTTTAATTACTCAGTTACAGTCATGAAGAACATTGTACAGACACTGTGAAAAAAATAATTGTCATAAATAAAAGTAAATCAGTCCATTACTCCGCTTTAGATTACCTACTGTCTTTAACAAAAATAAATAAATAAATAAGTTTGAATTATTAAGATATTATATTAGTCCTGTGTCCTGCAGTTCATGTTAACATTTATTACCGCTGTTTTTAACTGTATTTAGTTCATTCCTGTTTGAACGTGTTCTTTTCCTGGTTGCTGATGTGCAGGTGGCTCTGAAAACTTGAGGAGAACAGGTGACATGAGGCTGTGATCTCATTGGAGGATTAATATATCACCAGAGGATGCTCATTCTTGCGCACTGCAGCCAATCAGAATTGTTGTTATTTTGTGTTTTTCTGTAATTAGATGATTTTCACTGGATTTCCAAGTGGCTTTGAGTGAGATAGAGCTGGTTCTAGGACTCCAGACTGAAGATAATGCAGATGATTTACCCACACCAAATAGGAAAAACACTCAATACTATCAACACAAACATTATCAGATGACTGACATGTGAAAAATCCCACCCCCTTAGCTTCATTTTGGACTGACAGCCACAGTCCTCTGCACCAATGTTATAATAGTTTTGGATTTTTCATTATAGTTTAGTTTTATTTAGTTTTGACTTTTTTTTTTCTCTAATTCAGTTAGTTTTAATTAGTTTTTAGAACAGGTTTGCTAGTTTTTATTAGTTTTCATTTTTTTGTAAATGCTTAGTTTTAGTTTAGTTTTAGTATTAGTTTTAGTTCTGTCATATCTTTTATCTTCTTAGCCGTCGTATTCAAATAAATCCCACGCAGGACTCTGCTGCTTTCTCCCAACTTTAGTCTCTATGCTTCCAGGTAGAGTGGGGACCAGAAGACGATTATAAACGACAAGTGACAAGATGAGGCGGACCGTGAAGTGTCATATGGTGCCAGCAGCTAAAATTGCTAGAGCAAAATAAATTGATTTTGTATCAATCCAACATTAACAAAGATGAAAACGAAGGGAATTTTATCCATAATTTTTATACGTTTTAGTTAGTTTTGTAAGCACACAATACAGTTTCAGTTAGTTATCGTTTTTTCTTTTAATTATCGTTTTTATTTATTTCAGTTAATGAAAATGTTTTCACAATTCCAGTTTTCGTCATTTCCTTAGTTTCCGTCAACGATAATAACCTTGCTCTGCACCAACAAATAAAGCATCAAATGAGTATGATCGCTGAGAAATGCAAATCCTAGTTAGTATCGTTATCAAATTCTGTAAAATCAACTTAATTTATCACTAAGAGTTAAAAAAAAAAAAAAAAAAGCTAACAGAACTCTTGCTGTTACCCTGTGATTCCCTACTTTTAGCAGCAAGAATGAAACATTTTTAACTTCACCTATACATGTAACATGTGTTTATAATATCCTTTCCTCCCTCTTCCTCCTCCTCCTACTCCTCCTCCTTCCAGGCGTGTGAAAGGATGATACCAGGATAGCAACAGAGGAAACATAGCAACCACATAATTGGTGACCAGGATCAAACTTCAATCCCGTCGTCCTATCGGCAAGGCCCTGTACTCTGTTCTTTTCCCATACATCTTGTGCCATAATGACTGTGACACAGCTCTGCTACTACAGGCTTTGGTTGAATTGGAATGTATGTAATTGGTTTACAGAAGTTGCAGTTAAGAAAAAAAAAAGAAACTCTCCAAGGTAGTAATCACTGGGATGTAGTGTGTTGTAGTGAAGGACAAAACCTGCCAAAAGTCTATTTGTCCTCCATTTAAGGTAACACTATTTTTATTGCTTTTTTTGTTTGTTTGTTTACTTTGGAGTTACATCGTATGACAATATAGTAATTCTTTTTTTTAACTTGCTTGTTTGTGAGTAATATGGTGTTTAACCCTTTATCGGACTAGTAACTATTTTTGGTAATTTCCGCATACATTACAAGACAGTAGTCTCTTTTGCACTGACCCTCAAATTGTGCAAATATAACTTGTGCATAAAAATGTACCTAATGGAAAAATGACAATTTCGCCAAAAGTCTCATTTTTCGATTAAAAGTTTTTGCACTGGCAAGGGGTGGTTTTTTGGGCGTAGCGCAAATGGTGTATCACACAAAACTGCAATGGAAAGACCTTTTTTCACAATTAAAGTCAGGTGAATTAAAAAAAACGGATGTTGACGTACGTTACAACAAGCGAAGAAGAAAAAGAAACATGTCGCGGTATGTGTGGACACAACAGGAAACCCAATCATTTTTAAATTTAGTATGAGATAGAGGGATAATATATATAATAATGAATATATCTGTAAATCAGCACCATATTTACATTCATTGCCATGTTTATGGAGTGACTTCTCATGTCATCTCGTGATAATAAATAAAAAATCATCGCATTTGTGATTTAATGGAAAAACTGACATTACGCACTTCTGTTTTTTCAACATTTAGTAAATATCGGTAAAGTTTTGATGATGCAGATGTCCAATGGAAAAGTGACTAGTTACAACAACAGTTAAGGAGAGGATGGTGAGTCAACAATCTCAGGTCCAATGTGGTCTACAGGGTCTGTAAGGTCCACCTCTGCATCAACAGTGAGTGTACCTGCTTTGTTAGGTACCATGAAGTAATGGTACTAATGTAAGGAATGATGTTCAAAGGGATAATGTGGATGTGGACAGGGGTCTGGATCAGCACTTGTTGTAATGTTCTAAAAGTGATGTTCTTTTCACCTTTCATGTGTTTTCTTGTATTTTTACCCAAAGGGGAGGCAAGGGGTGTTGTTTTTGGTTCAGTTTGTTTCTTTGTTCGTTAACACTTTAGCAGGAAAACTACAGGTTCAATTCATAGCAAATTTGGTTTGTAGATTGCCAGTGACCCAGAATAGATCTCCTTACATTTTGGGAAAAGCAGGTGAAAACTGCATTTTTTTTAATGAATTTAAAAAAAAAAAAAAAAAAGATTCTTCCATTTACTTATAATGGGCAAAATTTCACATGTCTATAAAAACATCAATTACGTTTCAAGTTACTTCGGACTTGGCACATAGAAGCAATTGATATGCTGACATCAACACATGCATAGACATGATGACATCAACTGGATTGATGCCAAAATAAACTACAATGTCCGCGAGGGGCGGAGTTTGTTGTGTCTGACTGGCACCACTTGTTTTTATACTTCTTGAATTTTTTTTTTTTTTTTTTTGTGCCACTTCTGGCCTTGATTTTCTACATAACAATGAAAAAGATTTTCAAAAACTTCCCAGAACTAATACATTCATGTTATGTCCTCCAATAACACACTATGGTTGAAATTTTGATTTCCAGAGTATTTGTATGAGTTCTCTATAAAGGGTTAAGCTGTAGCTCTCTCTGCAATCTTAACAAAGTTTTTGTGTTGTAAAGTTTATTTTGAGAAAAAAAAATACAAGAAAAGATGCATTTAGAAATACCAGAGTAAATATAGCCATAAAATACAGCCTCAGAGATAACCTTATCTAGATTTTAAGTTCATATGTACTTAAACTATGTACTTTTACACTGTTAAAGTAATCAACTAGAAGTTTCTGCCATAGTTACAAAAGAAGGTAAAGTGTCAAATTGTGTAAGCAGGAAAAGGAGGTAATTTACAGTCTCCTTGTTGACAATTTAATTCCTTGATTTCCTTGAACTGCATGACTATAAAAATCCAAGGACGGGTTTGTTGATTTTAGAAGGTTGAGTCTCCTTCCTGTTATCAAAGACACAGACATTGAAGTGGTGGACAATTATGTAATGCCACGTATCACGGACATGTTGCAGCTGACCAGAAGAAAAAAAAAAAACAAAAAAACACAGAACAGATGATGTGATGTGAGCATTAATGCAATGAATTCTTGTTTTCAGAGAGCTTTGCCGTTCTCTCTCATTTTGACCTCCTGATTGGCGAGTACAGTACAGAGAAACACTACCTGCATTTCCTCTATCACTATTAAGCTGTTTCCATGGCGATGGCAGTCTCAAGTTTAGCATCTGAAGTTTAGCCCTGAAGGAGGACAGTGACAAACTTCTGTGGTTGATAATAAGATGGTTTAAGGTCTCCTTTTTTTTCTCTTTTTTTTGGGGGGGAGGGTGGGGTGGGGTGGGGGGGTTATTGGGATTATTCCTCCTCTTGTGTTTTCAGAGGTTCAGTCCTTTGACATTGATTGACTGGCAACTAGATGGAGTGCTTCGTTGACCAAAATAAAAGAAATAGGAAGTCAGTTCAGTATTGCACATTCCTAAGGATCAGTTGACTGATTGTCACTGCATTTAAATACAAACCTTTTAAGTCCTTTTTTGTTCTTTTTTTTGTCATAAAACCATTCTGTTGGTTAATTGGTCTGACAGTTTTTGTGAAAAGTGTTGAAAACAGCTTCTGACTACATCTCTTAATAACTCCATTCATTTGTTTAGAATATACATCCTTTTTCCTGTTTCCTAAAAAAATATCATTTTGGACATGAGAAGCTTCCCCTCGACAGCGATGTTAAACTGCAATGAAAAGCATTGTTTACACCAGGGGTATCAAACATACGCCCCGAGGGCCAAATGCGGCCCGTCAAAGGTTCCAATCCGGCCCGTAGGATGAATTAGCAAAGTGCAAAAATTCCACTGTCAAGACTCTGGAATTTATTTTAGTTCAGGTTCCACATACAGACCAACATGATCTACAGTAAAATAATAACATAATAACCTACACAATATAATGACTCCATATTTTCTTCTCGGTTTGATGTGGAAAAAAATATTACATTATGCCCATAAACAATGACAACTTCAAATGTTTGTCTTTGTTTTAGTGCAAAAAATAACATTAAATTATGAAAATATTTACATTTCCAAACTATCCTGTAACAATAAAATGTGAATAACCTGAACAAATATGAACAACCTGAAATGTCTAAAGAAAATTAAACACAATTTTAACATTTTTTCTGCCTGTTACTAAGTGTTTAGTGTCTTTGTAGATCTGATCCATAATGCACGTGTAGAAATGATAAGTTGAGGCAGGATATTGTTAAAATTGCACTTATTTTTCTTAGAAAAATTCAGTTTTTTCAGGTTATTCACATCGTTTTTGTTTGGATAGTTTATAAATGTAAGTATTTTCATAATTTAATGGTGTTTATTTTGCACTAAAACAAAGACAACAATTTGGAGTTGTCATTATTTATAGGTTATTCTGTTATTATTTTACTGGTTCGGCCCACTGGAGATCAAATCGGGCTGAATGTGGCCCCTGAAAGAAAATGAGTTTAAGACCCCTGGTTTACACTGAGCTTCATCTGACTTGATTGGTATTTGTGAATCATTATCAACACTTTCCTACCAGACATTTTAGGGTCATTTTAGCTCCTCAAACTTATGAAAGTTTACATAAGTTAACATTTGAACATTTGCTTGTTATATTTCTTATTAAGGAATTTGTAAGATAAGTTTCTTCTGTATAGAAAAATAAAATGATAGAATGATTTTTTTTTTTTCACCTGGTGTGTCTTCTTTTTTTTTTTTTTTCGCATTTGAACTAAAATAAAATTAAAAGAAAAGAACAAAACATCTTGACCTTTGTTCGTATTACACTGATGGGACTTCTACATAGTCAGTCAGTTAACCCATAAAGACCCAAACATCCACCACTGACCAAAACCATCTACTGATCTAAACTGTTTAATACCTATTGATCCACTAATCCTATCAATCCATGTAAATAATTGGTGTAAAATGCAGTTTGTCGTCTTTTCATGGTCATCAGATATGACCCATTTGGACATTCACAGGCTCCGTAGTTACGATGGAAACACCATCATCTTCTACAACATTGATTCACCAGTAAAACCCATGGAGTTTTGATGGAAATACTTGGTTTATGTTCAGTCAATGATAGATTTGACAGAAAAAGTCCCTTTTCCTGCAGTTTTCTCTACTTTTGATATAATAACCCTCCACTTTAATCTGAGCTTTTTTTGAACATCTACATCATTGGTGAATTAAATATTGGAATATACCAGATTTATACTGATAAAATACAAAATACAGAGGATGATATTATGAATAAATGGTGATAAATCACTTATGAAAGGTTAGATATGGGGAAAAGTTCATTTGGGAACTGACATAAAAGTAGCACTGGGTCTTTATGGGTTAAAACAATTGACACTACATGTGAAATATAATACATAATAGTAAGTAGAATCTGAAATGTTTCTGTCTTTGGAGCGCAGACCTTTTGGGTTGCGTTTGCGTCCACATTCGAGTGTGTGTGAATAGAACAAACATGCAGCTTGCTGTGTTTGGTCGTCCCAGCAGACACAGGAAGTTCCAGTGTCCCAGGCGTCATTGTGCTGCAGGACAGAGGTGTCTTTGTCTGGGCCGAGGTCGGCGAGCAGGTGCTGTGTCTCTGTCCCCTCAGTGTTTCTCTGTCACTCTTTCTTTTCTCCCCCTCTGTAACACTGTGACTGTGTTTATGCAAATTCCAATGAAATCACCAACTTTAACAATGCAGGCTATTCCCTGATCATTCACATTAACATTTCCACATTAAAATATCTAAAAACAATGGGGTCTATTTGTGTTTTTTTTCACACATTTTTGACTTGTCAACAAATTCAGAAATGTTCGCAATATTATTCATCATAACAGCCTTCTTCATCTGTGGTCTCTGGATGGTGGAATATCCGCTGTAGAGCTGCAGCTATTGATTATTCTTGTAACTGATTAATGTATTGATTATTTTCTTTGGTGCGGTTAAACAATTATTTGAATAGGAGAAAAAAAATGATAAAAATGACATTTGTGAAAATAACTCCAGGTTTTATTATAACCTACTATACCAAATGAAACAAAAACAAACAACAAATATAAAAAGATATAAAAAAAACCCCATCTATATAGAAATAACAACAATAACAACAGTACAAAAGTATATAGAAAAATCTCTATAGATATAAACAACAGCTACAAACGATATGTTCACTGCAGTCTTCAACACATTTGTATCCAACTTACAACTTAAGATGGAACTAACATACAACTTCAAAATAAAGCCTAATATTTTTAATGTTTGTGTGAAAGCTTAAAAGTTAAAGGAGTAAGTGATGGTTCCAAAGAACAAAAGTGAGAACGCAGACCATTTTTATGTTGTTTGTACATGACAATAAGTGTCCGTGTGAAATTTTACAGTGGAACCAATGCAACAAAATTAAGGAAATGAAGCTCCGATTCAGGAAAATTGCAATCAAATATTTTTTCGATAAGTCTGCGTTCTATTGAACTTTCCTCCTTGGCTCTGCTGTATTTCTGCCATCAGCTCCCTATCGCATTCCCACAATCCACCACAGTATGTCACTTGATTTTATTTCAAGACATGCGTACTACTATTTACATGTCATTTATATATTTTTTATACATTTTGTATATTCTTCAAAACTGAATAAACACATTTCGTTGAATCCCATATCATGATAATAAAGATGTATTTCTCACTATTCTGCCTCTTGCGTGTGTTCCAACACTGTATCACGGTCATCGACTCAGTAAAACGTTTCTGAAATAATTTGTCGCAGAAACTGCAGTTGCGTTTGAGAGTAACACAAAATGCATCCTGGGATATTTGCAGCCAAGTCTTCATGAGTCACCAACTAGTGCATCCTTGGTTTAAGCTAGCAGACAAGAACAACATCCAGGAATTCCATCCGATCTTAGTTTGTGCAAACTTTTAAATGGCACAGTACTTGGGCCGCAACTGTTGACATTTCACGAAAACAGAAGAACAGACAAGGATGCATTTTGAGAGTATTTTTTTAATACTTTATTTATAAACGTGCCACAACAAAGAAACAGACAAACATAGAGGCTGCCAGACAGTTATAAACTACATGAATACACTAGCAAAAATAACATAGTTGCAGTAGTTAAAGTAAAGCAAGTACCATGTGAAAAGTTGAGTTAGGCATCATACCTGACACTGGGCTAGGAAGGGTCCTCAGGTTCTCAAATCTGTTGTGTTTGTTGGGTTTGTGGAGGCGCAGTCTTTCCATCTGAATAACTGATAACATCTCGCTGAGCCAATGAACAAAGGAGGGTGGAGTGTGGACTTCCAGGTTAGGAGAATAAGTTTCTTAGCCACCACCATCCCCAGGTGCAGAGCGACCTGCATGTCGTGTAGAAGATCGGAAGTCTCAGCAGAGCATCTAAGGATGGGCCAGGTCACAGTTGGGCTGAATGACTCTAGACTAAGCTTTGGACAACGGCTCAAATATAGCTAGGGATGGGAATCAATAACAATTCAATTCCAAATCCATTATCGATTTTGCTTCTCGATCCGATTCCTTACCAATTCTTAATGGGTGAAGGAATAAAAAAAAAAACACGAGTGTGTTTGCATTAACTGTCTTTTATATTTCCTTCTCTGCACAGAAAATAAAACATATACAGTATGCACAAATAATAATAACAGATGACACCGGTCCCGGTTTGGGAGGGGGGGGTGGCGGCACCGTACAGTGAAAGTGAAACTAAAGACGCTTTACTAATTACCTCCGCCAAGGAGGTTATGTTTTTGCCAGGGTTTGTTTGTCTGTCTGTCTGTTTGTTTGTCTGTCCGTTAGTGTGCAACATAACTCAAAAAGTTATGGACAGATTTTGATGAAATTTTCAGGGTTCGTTGGAAATGGGATAAGGAAGAAATGATTAAATTTTGGTGGTGATCGGGGGTGGGGGGGCCCACGGGGGGGGCCACTGATCAGCCTTGGCAGAGGTCTGAGCTCTCCGAGTGCTTCTAGTTCCTCTATGTCTCCTGTTGTTGTGCTCCTCATTTCCTTTTCCCTACCTTCAGAAACTTTTATTTAGGGGCCAGACGTTCGTTGCCCCCACCAGAACCGGGCCCGGATGACACCTGGTGTTCACTCTGCCGCTAGATTCACAAGCGTCGCTAAGCAGCATATCAAATACGTGACATTCCTGTAAGTGAATCGCATGCTGTGGACAAATGTTTGAACATATTGGAGCAATTTCACCCTTTTGAAGAAATGGAAGCTTTGCAAGTGTTACAAGTGGACCTAGTGTCGTCTTTTTGGAACGTTTCTGCCTCAACGCCATGTTGGCTACGTTTTTGCCAAAACTATGCAGCATGCGTGTGATGTCATGACGTGTGCGCAACGAAGGCGGCACCGATAAGTAGAATTGTTAAGCAGGCAGGCAAACGATTCCAAGGAAATGAGCTACTGGGAACTGGTTCTCAAAAAGAACCGGTTCTCGATCTTCATCCCTAAATATAGCTGACTAAAAATTGTGCAATTTAGGGCAGAATCAGAAAATATGCGCTAGTGAACCCTCAGCAATGTGACAGTTATCACATACAGGAGACACAGACGAGAAAACACAATTTAGCTTTGTTTTAGAGTAATGCAATCTGAGCAACACCTTGTACTGAATTAACCTACAACGTGAGTTAATAGAGCAACAATGGACCCGTGACAGTGCCCCCTCCCAATGTTCTGCAGATATTTCAGAGTTCAAGTCTTTAGCTCAGGCTTCCCTAATAGAATCTGAGGAAACTGGAATAGTCAAAGAACCCACAGATTTTGATATTAACCGTTTGGAGTCTGGAAGTAGCAGGAAGGTCTCAAGAAAAGGATGGGTGGTGGATTTCGTTTTCATTTTGATGCAGAAATTACATCGTCTTATTTTAATCCCAAAAGGGTGAGGTTCACATTGAAAGAGCTTTTTCTAATTTCTTCTACTAATTTTTCTCAAAAATCACAATATATGGAGAGTAGTTATGCTAAATACTCAAACTCCTTCTGAATTTTATAGTAGAATGGGTACATGCATGTAGTTCTGGGATATTAATTACTGCTATTTTCTGATGTCAGTTTGCAGCATCCACATTTACAGCAGCATAGACCATCACCGGGAAAAGATGAACCCTAGAGTGAAGAAGTACACACACACACAAACACACGCACGCATATACACACACACACACGTGCACGCACATACACAAACTCAGGAAAGAGGAACGTGAGAAAAGAATGAGAGGGAGATTAACACACTAATCCAATATCCGATGCTCCTGGACGAAGGAGCGGCTGTTGAATGATGTGTTTCTGTCTTGCTCTTTCACTCTCTCTCTTTCCTAGTTAGACACAAAAACACATACACACATGCAAGATAAAAGGGGGGGGGGGGTCTGCTCTCGTAAGCATTTCAGCGAGACCAACCACATCCTTGGCTAAATTGTGCACACAACAACATGCACACACACAACCACAGAAATAGCATCGTAGGCCAGGGGGCTTTGCAGGCCAGACCACCTCTCAAAGATAAAACTACCACCACAAAATTTACAGGACTCGCTGGTAGAATACATCGAACCACATCGTAATGTCTGTGCATGAATATGTGTGTGTGGTTCAGCTAGACTAGTTCCTGTAGTTCCTAGAGATTGTCTTTCTTGGAAACTATTAACTGAATCACGTTTCACAATGGCTGGCAGGATGTGCATCTATTGGGGTTATAATTAATTCCTTCTCTTGTGTTTTCAGAGGGTTGGTCCTTTGAGACTGATTCATCTGCAACTAGATGGAGTGCTTTGTTGACTAAAATTAAAGGAGTAGAAAGTCAGTTCAATTTTGCACATTCCTAAGGATCAATTGACTGTCACTACACTTAACTACAGTGCTTATATACCATATGTCCCAAAAAAATCACAATCGGACTTTCTGCAATGATATCTTTATAAATAATGAATCAATCAAAATGCAATTTCAGGGCATGAAACTACAACTTATTACCTACATCTTGCAGAAAACCCCATTCAATTTGCTTCAGTGGTCACAGAGAAATGGGGATCTTTGTAAAGCATGTCAGAAGTCCCTTCCCTCTAAGTCACAGGTGTCAAAAATGCAGCCCGGGGGCCAAATCTGGCCCGCCAAAGGTTCCAATGTGGCCCGCAGGATGAAAGTGCAAACAACACAATAACCCATTAATAATGACAACGACAAATTTTCTTTGTGAAAAATTATGTGGAAAAAATTGAAGTGAAAAAAATAACATTACACTGTGAAAATATTTACATTTACAAAACTATTCTTTCACAATAAAATGCAAATAAATACATAAATAAAAACAAAAATGAACAACCCAAAAGGTGCAATTTTAACAATATTCTGCCTGTTACAAAATGTTTTGTGCATTTATAGATCCACTGTGATCTGTAGTTGTGTTAATAATAAGAGATGGAATATTGTAGAAATTGTTCAAATTTTAGTTCCAAACTCCAAAATTTTAACAATATTCTGCCTGTCACCAAATGTTTATGTAACATTGTGTGTAATGTAAATGTATAAATAATAAGTCGAGGCATAATATTGTCAAAATTGCACTAATTTTTCAAATGAAATTTCTGTTTTTTCAGGTTATTCACATTTTTTTTTGTAAAATGTGAATATTTTCATAATTTAATTTGTTTTTTTTTAGTACTAAAACAAAAAGAAAAACTTGGATTTGTCATTATTTATAGATTATTAAGTCATTATTTTACTGGTCTGGCCCACTTGAGATCAAATTGGGCTAAATATGGCCCCTGAACCAAAATGAGTTTGACACCCCTGCTCTAAGTTTTGTAAGGAAACGTGTCGTCCATTGTGTTCACACCTCACAAATACGAAGTTGTTCAATGTGTTCTCGCTCAGAAATATCTGTTTTGAAAAACCATGCCAAATTTGCAGTTTGAGAATTGGATAGGTAAGAATCAAAGTGAAATGCTTGTCAACAGATGTTAGCTTCTTAGGGGACAAATGGTAATTGAGAGACCAATACATCTTTCAGCAACAGAACCTCACACGAGTACACACCATTGGTATAATGTTATGAACAGAATTTGAATTCATTTGTTAGTCACCTTGTCAGTTGTGAGCAAAATATTTTCATTCATATGGATGCCAAGAGCATCCAAATGCTAAACTTGGAAGGAATGAACCCATGACATGCTTTACAAAGATCCCCATTTCTCTGTGACCACTGAACCAAATTAAATGGGGTTTTCTGCAAGATGTAGGCAATAAGTTATAGTTTTATACCCTGAAATTGCATTTAGATTGTTTAATTATTTTGGAAGTTATCAATGCGGAAAGTCGGATTGTTTTTTTGGGAGGGAGATATGGTACTACGATGAAAGCATTGTTTACATCGGGTGTCAAACTCATTTTAGTTCAGGGGCCATATTCAGCCCAATATGATCTGAAGGTGGCCAGACGAGTAAAATAATAGTGAAAAAAGGAAAATGACATTATGAAAGTGTTTGCATCTATAAAGTTTCCTTAAAAATGTGAATAATATGAACAAGCTGCAAAATTGTTGCAAATTTAACAATATTATGCTTCAGTTTATCATTTACACATGTTCATTTCAACTTACAGATCACAGTGGATCTACAAACACACAAAACATTAGTTACAGGCAGAATTTTGGTCCAGTTACACTTACTTTTCTTAAGACATTTCATGTTGTTTGTATTTGTTCAGGTTATTCACATTTTGTGTGAAAGGATAGTTTGTAAATGTCCACATTTTTATGGAATTTTGCTTTTTACACTAAAACAAAGTTGTCATTATTTATACGTTATTGTGATAGTCTTTTATCGGCACTTTAGATGTTTGTCATAATATCTTCAGTGTAATTTTTGCATTTCATAAATTCAACCTGTTTTGGCCCATGGGCCATATGTTTGACATCTGTGGTTTACACTGAGCTTTTTCTGATTTTTCTGACATTTTGGTATTTGTGAATCATTATCATACCCTTTCCTACCGGACATTTTAGTGTCAATTTAGCTCTTCAAACTTATGAGAATTTACATAACTAAATACATGAACATTTATGTGTTACATTTCTTATCAAGGAATTTGTAAGATAAGTTTCTTCTAAAAAAAAGAAAAAAAAAAGATTGTCTATTTTGCAGGATTTTAAAAAAAGGTGTATTTTATTTGTGCACAGTGCAACATTTTTAAATATTTAATTAAAATGAAGAGCTGCGGTTATTGATTATTTCTGTAACTGATTAATCTATCAATTCATTTCTTCGATTTGATTAATGATTATTTGAATAGATTAAAAAAATAGTAAAAATATGAAAAAGACATGTCTGAAAATGACAAACAACCCATCCTTTATTCCAGAACCAGCTAAACCAACCACAAAAAGTATAAAAGTAAAAGGTGATATAAAAATATCTATAGCCTATAGAATTAACAATAACAACAACAGTGTAAAAGTATTTATCAAAGTCTCTATAAAGTCGCACAACATCTACAAGCAGTCTGCAGTCTTCAACAAATTTTTATCCAGCGTACTCACACCTTAAGATGGAACTAACATACACCTTCAAAAAAAAAAAAAAAAAAAAAAAAGCACAAATATTTTAATGTTTGTGTGAAAGCTTAAAAGTTTAAAGGAGTAAGTGATGGTTTCAATGAAGAAAAGTGAATTTTCTGCCTAGTTGTCCTTGTCTCCTCTCAATTACACTATGTTGTTTCAGATTCAGATTCTTTATTTGTCATTTAAATGATTAAAAATGAAATGAAGATGCATTGGTATCAGTAAAGAAAGAAAGTACACAGATAAAACACTTGTAGACAGAATAAAAATAGTCAGTGTAAAAATATATAAATACCCATAATAAATAATGCTCATAATCAAATCTGTGATAAAATCTATACTAGTTTGATATTAAAAAGTGTTGAATATGGCACAGGTAGAGTTAATAATGTGCAGAGTGGCTGAGATCCACTCAGTATATTACATTGTTTATCTCTGATATTGTGTGTGTGTGTATGTTGTGTTTGTGTTGATCCTGGCATCATGTGCATCACAACAGCGAAATTAACCCTTTCATGCATGAATTATGAGAACCTTAGTCAAGATTTTTTCCTGACTTTTTATTCATTTTTAGACATGAAAAAAAGAATGAGATTGAATTTTTTTATGAACCTATTTGTCATGGAATTACAAAAATGTCCACTCAGCTGGACACCATGTGTTTAATTTTTGAAGCAAAGAAACATGTATTGAAAACCCATCATCAGAAAGTGATATACTGTGGGAAAACTATGAAATAAAAACATTTTTAGTGCAGCTAATCTGATGTTTTCTCACATTTTAACATACTCTAATACTAGTTATTACTCACTTCATGAAGACAATATGCAAAAAAAAAACAACAACTTTTTGCTTAAGAAAACTGTTAATTACAGTTTTATAACATTTAGCAGTTGATTTACACTAGAACATGTTACTGTAGATCAGGTTTATAATGAACAGTGAAGTTACAGTAATGTATGTGTATGGGATGGTGCATAAGTGTCCACTGTGTCGGCTGATATGCAACAACAAAACTCATGAATATACAAGTGAACAGCAATAGAATAGCTGTCCAGTGTAGTGACCACCATGCAAGAAAGGGTTAAGGAAACAAAGCTTCAATTCAGGAAAATAGTGATCGAATAATTCTTTTAATGTTTTTTTTTTTTTTTAAATGAGTCAATTCGTTTCAGCTCTTCAAAAAGTATCTGAATATCTAACATTTTACCATCTGTCATGTTATCAAAATGTATCATGCTGTCTATTTCTAATATGTATTTGTTTTAGTTCTAAAAATACATGTCTCTCTGAATTACTACAAACAACGTAACGGGCTCGGATGAGAGATCTGTGACCTTCCAGAGCAGAGAATGCATGACAGGAACTTTGCAGGAAGAGAAAAGGTCAGCCAACAGGAACATGAGAGTGCCAACAGAGCTAAAAGGAAATATTGAACTGTGGTGAGACATGCCAGAAAACCCCACCCAGAGGTCCTAAACATGCACATGAGAACACACACACACTCATATAAACATGCACTAATGCACACAGCTCTCACATATCTGAGATAACATGACTTGACCTCAGTCCTCTTTGCCTATAGGTGACTGAGTGAAAGAGGGGTTCAGTGGCGTATTGTTTCTGACTGGTTACCGTGGTGATTTGCCTTGTTACTCATCATATTGACTAAACAGATGTATGTTAACAGGAAGAAAGGGCAAAATTTCAGGGTAAAGGTATGTTAGCAATGGACTGAGGAAAAAACATACGACCATGTGAAATTTACAAGAGGAAAGTTTTCCAGAAACTAGGACGCCCTCCTCCTCTCCTCTCCTCTCCTCCTCTCCTCTCCTCCTCTCCCCTCCTCTCCTCTCCTCTCCTCTCCTCTCCTCCTCTCCCCTCCCCTCCCCTCCTCTCCTCTCCTCTCCTCTCCTCCTCTCCCCTCCCCTCCTCTCCTCTCCTCCTCTCCTCTCCTCTCCTCCTCTCCTGTCCTCTCCTCCCCTCCCCTCCTCCTCCTCTCCTCTCCTTTCCTCCTCCCCTCCCCTCCCCACTCCTCCTCATGCTTCTCCTCCATCCGGCCTGAGTATGAGTTGGCAGATTCAGTAAAGGAACAGATGTGAGTAACATCGTTATTTCAGTCTCTGACTCGACCGCTGTTGGATTAGTAATACAAAGCTGCTGTAGGTTTATTATAACACCTGCAGTCTCCACAGCACACTCTGCAAATCTTTGTGGGTTGTGTATGCATTCATAGTTTGTTTACAACATAATGAAGCCCAGTGCAGGCCACCATTTGTGCATTTTTAAAGTGGTAGGTTCTCTTATGCCACCTGTGTTTAGGTTATATAGACTTAATTTTATTTGTGTGTTTCCCATTGACTGAGATGTGAATTCACTATATTCATTCACTATAGGTGTGAATGTGAGCGTTATGAACTGGTGACACATCCAGGGTGTATCCCACTCTGAGTGAATTAATGTGTTTCCCACAGGGGGAGGACCCAAAAATGTATTCATTTTTAACCCTTTCATGCATGAATTATGAGAACCTTAATCAATAAATTTTTGTCCTGTTTTTATTCCTCTTTAGGCATGAAAAAAATAATGTGATTAATTTTTTTTAGAACTTATTTTTCATGGAGTTTCAAAAATGTCGACTTAGATGATACCACCCGTTTAATTTTTTTGAAACAAAGCAATGTGTATTTACTGATATACTATGTGAAAACTATGAAATAAAAACATTTTTTATGCTGCTTATCTGATGTTTTCTCATATTTTAACATACTCTGAATACTAGTTACGCTGTATGTAAAGTGTCTTTGAGTACCACGAAAAGCGCCATACAAATACAATGTATTTATTATTATTATTATTATTATTATTATTATTACTCACTTCACGGAGATAATATGCAAAAAAAAAAAAAAAGTAAAAACAAGACAAAACTGTTAATTACCGTCTGATGACAATCAGCAATTCATTTACACTCAAGCATGTAACTGCAGATCAGATTTATCAAGAACAGCCCAGTTACAGTAATGGTATGAATGTCAGTGTATGTGATGATGCATAACTGTCCACTACATGAGCTGATATGGAACTAAAACAACAAAATCCATGAACACACAAGAGAACAGCTTTGCATGGCTGTCCACTGGAGTGACCACTATGCATGAAAGGGTTAATGGGGTAATAGCAATCAGGTGAGTAATATCCTCCTAAGACTCAGAAAAGTAAAAGTTTTGGCTTTTTTTTCATTAAATAATTGCTTCGTAAACTAACATCGGTTTGCATGGACAGGTGCTTCTTTTGGCTTTCAAGTTCAATTGGTTGCTAAACTTTGGCCAAAGATTTTCTTTGTTTTCTACTGGACTGGAATTCAGATTAATGTAGGTCTGCGTTTAGGTTTTCTTGCCCTTTTATTGGTTTTACTTTCAACCTTCATTTCAATAACATTGCCAACATTGCAACTGACTTCTTTTTGTCATAGGAGATCATATCATTTACAGACATAATTCATTACTGGACTTTTATTTTATTCCTTAATAATAATAAATAAATAAAAGACGTCGAAAACATGCAGTTATTTTAACATATGAACATAGAAGCATTGGGGTGTCGGTGATGAAACAACAATATTTTCACTTTATCTGTATCTTTATCACTTTATTTCTATCACTTTACACACTAGTCGCTTTTCCATTAATCGTCAAATTGCGCAAATATAACTTGTGTGTAAAAATTTACCTCATGGAAAAACGACAATTTCGCCAAAAGTCTCATTTTTCGATTAAATGTTTTTGTGCTGGCATGAGGTGGTTTATCGGGTGTAGCGCAAATGGTATATCACGCAAAACTGCAATGGAAAGACCTGTTTTCACAACTAGAGTCAGGTGAATTAAAAAAAAACGGATGTTGACGTACATTACAACAAGTGAAGAAGAAGAAGAAGAAACATGTCGCGGTATGTGTGGACACACCAGGAAACCCAATCATTTTTAAATTTAGTACGAGATAGAGGGGTAATATATAATAATAATAATAATAATAATGAATATATCTGTAAATCAACATCATATTTGCGTTCGTCGCCATGTTTATGGAATGAATTCTTGTGTCATCTCGCAAAAATAAAAAGACAAATCACCACATTTGTGATTTAATGGAAAAACCGACATGACGCACTTCCGTTTTTCCAACATTTAGTAAATATTGGTAAAGTTTTGCGCAGATGTCCAACAGAAAAGCGACTACTGTTGTGATTTTCTTTAATTAATAATGTCTACTTTGTGCTCTGTAGTTAAAATGCTAGTACCATGCAACACCAAAGTGTTTTGTTAAAAGGACACAGTGAAATGTTGACAGAAGAGAGTCAAACTGGACATCAATTTGTTCTTTCTAAGTTGAGCTACAAAGCCTCATTGTTCACCAACACAGACACTCACACACAAACACACACAAAAACTATGCAACACAGTCACATTCACAAGAAAGGACGCATTATTTCATCAGACTCCTACATGAATAGATACTTCCACACACTTAAACAAATGCACACAAGGTAATACACAAGTCAGGGAACACACACACACACACACACACACACACACACACACACTGAGTACAGCGAGCTTCCTGTGAAGTCATACCTGTTACATAAGTCTCTCGCTTTCTCTGAGAGTTTGGGCTTCTTTTGTGTTTGTTCTGACAGAATAGAGACCGAGTTGGAGCGCAGGCAGACACAGCAACACACAGACCTGAAAAAACCTCAGTGAGAAGTGGATGAAATGAAGGTTATCCAAACTGGTGCAACTGGTAGCAGGTGATTCCCATGAAGTTTTACTCTACAACTCACTATATCTTTTGTCAGTGTTTCTCAGACTTTTTTTTTTTTTTTTTACTGGGGACCCAATTCTCACAACTGACTTTATTGTGAGAAGGGCAAACTTATTTATATATGAAGGTGTCTGGCCTTTTTTTTTTGCTCCTTGAATCCAGATATAAGCCTGACAACTCACAGCTCTACTATATGCATGTGTTATTGGAAATATATGTGATTCTTGAGATTTTGGAAAAAAACATATCCCCCTCAGAAAAGTGCTAATTTAATTGAAAATGAATAATATTTTCATAATAAAAATTGTCAGAGCTGATCTTCTAAGGGTCTTTTGCACAAATGTAGCCTTTTTTCCATTAGTTTGTTTTACTTTAATGAATTTTATAATAATATGTTAGCCCATTAACCACAAAATGATTTCTCCACAGACAAGAGATTATCACTTCAATTTGATTACAAACAGTGAAAACTGTTTTTAAATGAATAAAATACTTATCAAAAATCAAATCAAAAATTGCTTGAAAACTAAGAGTCGTGAATTCTCATTAATATTTACTGTTATTTTGTGTTTCCTCAAAATGTGTTCCACGTTTCTGTCAACACCGTCAGATATTTAAAAAAAGAAAAAAAAAAAAGATTTAAAAAGTCGGGCACCACAGGGTCACCTATATTCCTAAGGACTCTCTTCTTCACCTTCCAGATCTAGCACATGCAATAAGTTCACTCAGCCTCCTGTGAGTGTTCTATTTCTTTACATATTTATTGATATCTTTACTGTCACAACCATCACGTATCAACACGTCACTTTTGGATAGAAAATACAAAATAGAATTATTGCATAAATTAATACATTTTAAGCAGGGTTAGAGGTGGCTGCCCTCCTAAGCTAGCTACCTAGCTAGCTTATTAGCTAAAGATAATAACCCTAACCCTAATCCGACCTAACCCTAATGCATTCATTTGGTCTCATCTTGTCATTAACATGTTAATGACAAGATGAGACCAAATGAATACTGTCATGGGGAGATAAGTCAATATTAATAATTCTTTTATTTTTTCCCTCAAAGACCTAAACACCTGCATCTAAAATCACCCATAGTTATAAAATGGTGTGTAACTTCCGAATCACTAATGCTATCAATACGCTTACATAATTCAGCTGAAATATTGTTTATTATATTCATATTCAAGACTCTGTAGTGAACATGGAAACACCAACATGTTCTGCAACATTGATTCATCACTAAAACTTATGTAAATGCTGGTTTTTAGGTTCAGGTAATTTCTCTGTTCTGGTATAATCACCTTTATTTAGTTTTATGAACATCTACATGGTCAGTCAATTAACCCATAAAGACCTAAACAGCCACTGGCAACCAAAACCATTCACTGATGTAAAATGTTTAATACCTGTTGATCCATTAATCCTAACAATACATGTAAATAATTGGTGTAAATGCAGTTTGTCATCTTTTCATAGTCATCAGATATGACCCATTTGGACGTTCAGAGGCTCCGTAGGGAACGTGGAAACACCATCATCTTCTACAACATTGATTCACCAGTAAAACCCATGGAGTTGGATCAATGACAGTGGATACACAACAATTAATAATATATTTTGTTTAAAAAAAAAAGTCACTTTTTCTTCAGTTTTCTCTGTTTCTTATATAATAACCTTCAACTTTAATCTTAGCTTTTATGAACATCATCATGATCAGTGAATTAAATATAGGAACACACATGATTTTCACTGGGGAAAAAATGCAAAGTAGAGAGGATGTTATTGCAATAAACTGTGATAAATCACTTAAAAAAAAAAAAAAAAAAAAAAGTTAAATACAGAGAAAGATTCATTTCTGCCACAAACTGTAAACTGCCACAAAAGTAGCATTGAGTCTTTATGGATTAAATGTAGGAAAACACTGGCTTTTGACTGAAAAATGTAGAGGATAGTGTCATACAGGATTGAAAATCACTCAGGAAGGGTTAGATGTGAAGATAAATGTATTTGGTACTTTTGTTTTATATAATTTCTATAAGACTTAAAACACTTTTAATAAATGGCAACAACTTAAAGGATATAGATGAGAAGAGGTAACAGGCTCTTATTCTTTTCTCTCCTCTAATGCTGGTTTTCGAAGGTTTACTTATTTGGTGACTTAAATTCTCCTGTGACCCACCTGTAATATATAACAACATGTAATTACCTCGTCTTTGGTATCAGATATTTTAAAGGATCCTACTTATGTTAATTCCAATTACAAAATGCCAGCCATTCCCAAGGAGTGGGTATAGAACATGGGTGGGTCACAAGAAGTTTTATTCAGTTGCCAGATAGATTTGCTTTGCAATCAATCAATCAATCAATCGATCGATCAATAAACTGAATGAGAACTATATCTAGTGGTACTAAGGAAGGTTTGTATTGTTCCAGTAGTTGCACTAGTATGAAATGCTAATGAATGAAAATAGATAAAAATTAAATAGATTTGATGGTTTATTGGTCTCATTTGTTGAGTAAACGTGAGTATATGTGGTAAGTAACACAGTAATTAAATAAAGTTGTAGAATATTCACAAATCTGCCACTTTATATTTAAGTCCAACCAAGTATTTGGTCATGATGATTTGTTATTGTTACTAAAAAATTGGGAAAACATTGTCCTATATGATGGATGAATGATGTGATGCAGTATGTGGTACAGTAACTACAGTTTTTAAATCTTCATTTTTTTTCCAATTGAAGCGGGTTCAGATGATGAATGAAAGAATGAATTGTAATTAACTATAGGGCAGCTGATTTAAAACAATTAAAATCAAGTTATATTGGATCGTTTTGTTACTCCATCTTTCCTAAATATATCCTTTAACTAATTTTCTTCATGCTAAAAAATATAATAGTACA
The DNA here is from genome assembly GCF_902148855.1 of Sphaeramia orbicularis. Lineage (NCBI taxonomy): Eukaryota > Metazoa > Chordata > Actinopteri > Kurtiformes > Apogonidae > Sphaeramia > Sphaeramia orbicularis. The sequence continues at coordinate 22,384,079 of NC_043970.1, read as the reverse complement.
GTGGCCTGTGTACTTTGAGGTTTATATCTAATTATCTTTATTGGAGAGATATGTGCACATATAGTCTTAGGATCAAGTAAAAACATGAGTTCAAAGATCTATTAAAAACATTTTCCATTTCTTGTTGTAATATCTTATCTCTGTCTTTAATATTTTTAAACATATCAACAGAAAAACAACAGTTACCGAATTTGAAGTTACTATAGATTATGGGAAAAAAAAAAAAAAAAAGTTATGTTTCCTGATGTGAACTTGTCAGACAGGAAAGTTTTGCAGCCTCTAGTACCAAAGCAACAAAGGTCAGGATGATGGTGAAGTTATTGGGTGAATATTATGAAAAGGAAGAATTTCATTTAAGAAAAATGAAGCAAGATTAGAGTGAAAACACCAATAGGAAAACTTAGACACTGCAGAGAAAAAGAGAAGAATGAAAATATTGTTTTTGAATGCTTTCTCATAAACGTGTGCACATGTGCGCAGACTTTCTGTCTTGTGCATGTACATATAAATATATATGGTATATATACAGATAGGCATATGTACTGTATGTGCGTGTGTTGTCTGAGTTGCATGCTTGTGTCAGTGTTGAGTGTAAGAGACTGAAGCCAGGAGATAAATATATGAAATGTTATTGTGGTAGGGCTGGCCCTGCTCCAGAGGAAGTGCTTGGCTTTGACAATGCTCTCACCAGGAATGCACTGCAGGCCGCCGCCAAGTGGGCGTGTCACTGCTCCGGGGTCGGAAGCCAAGTTTGGTCGGCTCAGTTTTTGGCCCCTCCAACGCCTCGGGGGACCGTCCTGCTCCGCTGTTGTTCAGAAAGACCAGAGAGAGAGAGAGAGAGGGAGAAAAGAGGGTAGACAGGGTATAGGTTTGTGTGTTCTTGTAAGCTTCGTTTGTATAGATCTGAATGAGAATGAAATTTGTGTGTGTGTGTTTTCTCTTTGAGAGGAGGATGTGAAAGGAATGCAACTGTTCCTTTACACATGTCCACCCCCCTTAGGCAGCCACAGGGCCTGTTGAAAACAGACACGCATCCATGACACACACACACACACACACACACACACACACACATGCAGAGGTTGTGGAATGGAAGGAAGTATCAAACTACACCGGCAGAATACTTATCAAGACTGAGGAGCAAAGCTGCCCATTAAGATTCCAGACTTTCACTGCTTAACTTGTACAATAAGAAAATAATAGGATCGGAATAGAACGGAACAGAATAGAAGAGACTAGGAAGACATTTGGCTTCTACGTTTAAAAATGTGTCTGTGAATTTTCCTCCAAGAATCAGGCCTGTGGTACTGAATCTGGAAAACTGACTTGTGCATTCCTCAGTTGTTTGTCCAAACTTTTCAAACATTCTCTATGAACATTATGCAACAGAAATTCCTGCAGTTACAGGCAAAAGTGCACACTCTGCCCTTTACATACAGAGGTCAACTTAAACTCAATTATAAATATTGTCTGATGTTTTTTTGTGTGTGTTGCCCCTTTCATTGACATCTGTAACTGGTGAAATAAAAGCCCCCCCATGGGGACGGCGTTGGTATAATGGTGGTATAATGGCAGAAGGCAGTAAAGGGCTCTGTGTGGTGGAGGCTCAGTGTGCAGCAGACTGGCAGTGCCTGGTGATAAGAGGCTGCGGCCTGGATGGCCTCTCTGAGGGGAAGTGATGCAAGACAGTAGCTCTTTGTTTAGTGGCATTACTTGGTCCCATGCCAGTGGCCCCACTGAATGAAATGGACCGGTTGGCTTGTTTGCTGCCTGGATGACTGGCTTCATGGTGGACAGGCTGACTGCCTGGATGACTTGCTGGTAGGCAGGCAACTGTGGCACTAAAAATCGTGGCTAATCTCTCTTTTCTCTTCTTTGGCCTTTCTTCCTCTTTTGCCTCAGATTTAAAGAAACAGTTTAGCCATGAACTAGGAAATGTAATTTTCCTTAAAAATGCAGCATGAATGGAATCAGCTGCAGAAAAACTGGAAACTAACAGAGTTAAATTCTTGAGTTCTTGAAGCCGACTCTATAACTTGCACTTGTTTTTCTTAATCTGCTCATAAATGTTATTGTTATTTTTACTAACTATTTATAGTTAAATGTGTCTGCTATTTGTGTTTTAATTGTGAAATCTTTTAACTGTGTGTTGCATTTGCTGCTGCCTATCTTGGCCAGGACTCCCTTGTAAAAGAGGTTCTTAACCCATAAAAACACATTCAGCAACCAGTGACCAAAATCCTCTACTGATCTAAACTGTTGATCCACTAATCCTTTCAATACATGTAAATAATTGGTGAAAAATGCAGTTTGTCATCTTTCCATGGTCATCAGCTATGACCCATTTGAACGTTCAGAGGCTCCATAGAGAACATGGAAACACCGTCATCTTCTACAGCATTGATTCACCAGTAAAACCCATGGAGCTGGAGCAATGACAGTGGATGGAGACACTGGGTTTATGTTCAGTTATTGATATCTTCATTGAAAAACTAACCTTTTCTTCATTTTTCTCTGTTTTCATATAATAACCTTTGAATTTTGAGTTCCATGAGCATCTAAATTAAAATATAATATAATATATCCAAATTAAATATAGAAAAATACATGATTTACTGTGAGAAATGTAAAATACAGAAGATGATATTATAAGAAATGGTGATAAATCACTAAAGAAGGGTTTAATAGTGAAAAAAAGTTCATTTGGGAACTATCACAAAAGTAGAACTGGGTCTTTATGGGTTAATCTCAATGGGATTTTTTCCTGGTTTAATAAAGGTTAAATTAAATAAAAATAAAAAGCACTGGCACTGTTGGATTTTTGATGTAATGGAAGTAAACACAGGTCAGCTTCAGCCCAAACAGGCAATTGTACTCAAAGATGTAAAAAGTTCATCTGTTGCTCTAACAGTATATCACAAAATCAAGTCTTTTTATGGATCAATGGACATAAAATCAGATAAGCTCCTCTGAATCTCTTTGGCTCCCTGCTCTCCTACACCTCCAAAAGTCCCAGCAGCTCCCACTCTTCACCTTTCCCGTTTTTCTTTGCCACTTTCCTAGTGTTGAAATGTGTGTTTTTCCTGCAGCCGAAGCCATCCTGTCACACTTAGGTTCATTTTACTTTTGAATTCCACAGAGGAAAGAGAGGAGGGAGGTGAGGGGGGAGCAGAGAAGGAGATACTTTGTGTGTGTTTGTACATCTGTGCATGTGTGCGTTTGTGGTGGGAGGTGACATGATTTTTCATTCTGCAGGTCGAGATGTGTAGATGGTCCATTTCCACACAGCATTCACTTGCAATTTGTGTCCCATTTATGATCGATGACCATAAATGGATCCTTCCACCACACACCAGTATGTCAACATACATCATGTTATTAATTTGTCACTTTTTAGATATTTTATACATCTTGTTTCTATTCCGTTGTACTACAGCCTCATTCACCACCAAATGTAAATTCCAAAATCTGGCTTTAGCATCCATTTTGCATGAAACATAATACTGTATCTGATTTTGCAAATTTACATGTCAGCATTTTTTTGCAGCCCCATAGTTATTTTTATAACACTATTGACATTTTTGATCCCTGAGGTGTCGCATATAATATGTTTAAAGAGTTTTAAGGAAACATAATAACATGGAGAGTGAAAGGGGTAGAAAGGGGTAAAGAAAAAAGAAAGTGGGGATTTTGTGTGCCTGTTTCGGGGGGTTGTCGGTGGTGAGAGGGGGGTTCAGTTGAGTGCTACACCAGATGTGAAAATGACTTTTGCAATATGTCATCTAAACAGCAAACTGCAGGGGATTTACTTGAGCTAACTTGAAGCACATAAGTGGTGGAAAGTCAAAATTACAGTTAGCTTCTTGAAAATCTCAAACGGATTCCGAGACCAGCTGAGGGGAAACATCATGCAGCGCAGGAAACTGGCATCTGGTTTTCCCCTGTGGCCGCAGAGCATTAGTCTAACACATGCTACCTAAATGAAGATTTATGTGGAAAAGCTGCGGTTTGCCCCTTTAAGGGATATCTCAGGTCACATCGATGTAGGGTGATACAGCAGTACGAGTTCTGCCACTTCTGAAATGCACCAGATAAGAGGACGAACGTAAGATGGGTCAAGTCAGATTGTGTCGCTTAAAGGTTGCTTATGATCCCTCTGCCTTTTGTTTTTGCAACACAACCTCACAAGCTTCTGGTTCACATATATGAAGTGGCTGCGTCCAAAACACATGGCCACATAGTAGGTCACATGTGCCAAATGGAACAAAGTCCCATCCAGCCTGAGGGCCACTGACACACTTTTACTGATTAAAATAACCTCACTGTTATGGTCTGTCACTTCATTTCCACTTTTTTTTTGTAGTATTTTGATGAATGTCCTGAGCAGCTATTGATTAAATGATTAAAGATATGTTTCTCATGGATATTCATGTTACAGTGCCTGCATGTGTAATACATTACCAGCATAACAGAAATACTTTGCCACAACAAAAGCCAATGTGTGTTTGCAGACGTGTGTGTGCGCATGAGTGTGTGCTGGGTGTGACGACCTTATTCTGAACATTGTACGCTAACACTGCACATGAAGCAGAACAGCAGGATATATTAGCTTAAATCTGAACTGGAATAATGAAAAATGATGAAGTAAAAGTGTGCAAAAAATGATTTGAATAGAACTTTTAACTGTGTTTTTCTGTTGTTTTTTCCATTGTGGTCTGCTGTCAGTGGAGCAGCAGGCTAAACCACTGCACAAATGATTATTTGCATGCACAGTTTTTGACCCAGCGCCGGTTCTTCCTCCTCGAATCCGGCCCTCCTATAATGTAGCTGATAATAAATGGTTTCTTCTACACCTGCCTGTGCTGAAGCTTCCTGTGTTGATGATATGTATGTGGCCCGGTGGGGTGGAGATGACAATGTAGGTGTGGAGGAAGTCAAATGCAGGTGTTGGTGTGTGTTTGTCAGTGTGTGTGTGTGTATGTGTGTGTGCGCTGTCCCAGGTGGGTGCTGATAGACCGGCAGGTAAACAGGCAGGTTGGTCTCTGATCTCACCTGTTGGAACAGACACAGCAGCGCCTGCAGGGCTTCAGCAGCGGAAACAAGTTCTTTATGTGATGCTACAAGGCCAGGTCAGCTCTTCTTTTCGTCTCTTGACTGTTCTTATTCTCTCCTTTTCACCTCAGCAATTCTTCTATCTAACGTCTTGCCCACTTTCCTTTCTTGACATCTCTTCATCCTCTTTTGTCTGATTTCTTACCCCTACATTTGCTTTTTGTCTTTCATCGTTGTCCCCCCCCCCCTTTTTTTTTTTTTCTTGTCTCCCAGGTGCACTTTGGTAAACACCCAGGAAAGAAGCGTGGAAGGGAAGCAGGAGGAGGCCAATGAGGGGATGAGGAACGCCCCGGGGTAACAGCAGCACAGGTGGGCCGGCGGGTGGAGGGTGACGACAGTGTGTGTGTGTGCGCGTGTGTGTGTGTGTGTGTGTGTGTGTGTGTGTGTGAGAGAGAGAGAGACAACAGGATTTTGTGTGCACTCCAGCCTCATAAGGAGGTGCTTTAGAGAGAAAGGAATGTTACACATCCAGATTATAACAGACCACCCCTATAAACTAGAGGGAAGTCAGTTTAACCTGTGAGTCAGACACACACACACACACACACACACACACACACTGCTGCCTTCAAGCTTTTTCTCTGATACAAAGTGACAATCTGACTGCTCCATATATCACATTACACCGTCCAGAGGAAGTCTGCATTCGAATGATTTCCTGTTACTTATGTAATGTTTTCTTTCTGTAAACAGTTTAAGGTCAAGCAGCTTTATTTGGCCCTCACTGGCCTAGTTGTGAGAGCTATACATTCAGACACAGGAAGGGGGGGCTTCAGGAAGTCCACGTGTTGATGTCAAACAACTAAAGCCTCTAAATGTCCTCATATAAAGTAAGTGATAAGATTGTAATTTTAACAGCCTCTAACAACAAAGAAACCTGCATAAAAAAGATTCTAAAGGCAGAAGAAAACCTGAAAATTTAACATCCACTTTCAATAACCTAAGAAAGGGTTTCAAAGGAATGAAGCTTATTAAGCTTCATCTGGGAAATTCTTGCAGTTTCTGTGTTTAACATGGATCTAAAAGAACTTAAACTTAATCATTTTAAACCTGTCTCAAACCTGACCTTAACCATTATGAAAGGTTTTTTACCAAAAACCTGTAAAAATGTTAGCTTAGTTTACTTTTTTTCATGATTAATCTAATATTGAGCAAAGTTGGGTCTCACTGTTAAAATTAAAGTTTATAATGAATGAGAGAAGTATGTCACAGTTTTGTGAGTCCTTGGAAGGTAGAAATGATAATAATAATAATAATAATAATAATAATAATAATAATAGTAATATTTGCCCATTTTTGTATCGAGACACAAAAGATGAGCAAACATTTTCCACATTGACTGTAATGTCAGAGTGCATTCATACTCAAAATCCCACGCTGTGTATCTCTATATTTAAGCTCACTCTGATGATTATGTATGTTGTGTGTGTGTTGATGCATGTCTGCTTGACAAAAAAGGAATGACACCAAAGCCAAGTATATTTAACAATATATATTTCCATTGTCAAGGTACATTCCATTTCGACATAAGCTTTCTTCACAAACAAAAAGTTGGCATCTAAATAAATACTATATAAAATAGAACTTCAAAATAAATATATCTATAAAGGGAACCTTTTATATGAGAGATTTTTTTCTTTTTGTTATATCTAAACAAAACAAAAGCACAGATCTCGTTTCTGAATCCCCAACATTGACATTGCAAAGGCAAAAATGGAATGGAGTAGCATCATCCAGCTGTATGAGACTTTTCCTCTTGTTTGGGTTGAAAATAATAATAATAATAATAAAAAAAAAAAACATATCATGCCCACAAATGAGCGACACAAAAGGTAAGGGTATGGGCGTGTAAAAGTCACAGCATTGTAGCAAAAAAGGAGAAAAAAAGTTGTATCATTGAGTTGTCACTGTTGGTGATTAATTGTTGAACAGGCTAGCGAGCACATGTATAAAGTATAAAGCTAATGGGAGCAAAGAACGTTATTCTTGCAGTGATTGAGAAAGGGAATAAAGGGAGAAAACTGCTGTTGAGAAAGAGGTTCACTGGTGAAAAAGATGGCACTTGAACACAGCTCGAGAGGAGAAAAAACAAAGAAAAGAGCGAGAGAAAATGTGGAGAAAGAGAGACAGACTTGTCTTTCTCTCCCTCCTCTGTGGTATGACAAGTTTATGCACAGCAGCTGTGTTTGTCAATCAAGGCCAGGGGTGTTTGTTGGACAATTTCTCAGTGAGGAAGGAGGGAAGGAGGGGTGGAAGAGAGGTAGAGAAAAAGAAGCATGAAAGAGTATTGGAAAAAAAAAAAAAAAAAAAAAAAAACAAGCTATAGAGCCGAGACACTGAGCGCTAACAGCAGGAAATGGGTTGATCCGGATAGGGTAGATTGTGTTCCCTGTGTGGATTCAATGAGTCCACAGTCTTTAGGACTCGGGGAAGAACCAGGGAATTAGCTTAGCCTCTCGACTGCTAATGAGCCATGGATAGCATAAACAGTAGGGCTTTTTTTTAACTATTTTTTTTTATTGCCGGGCACACTTTTCTAAATTAAGTGCCTGTGATAGAAAGACCTGTCATTTTTGTTACCCCGTCCCTAATCTTCCCCTCGTCGCCTTCCATCTTTTCCTCACAACTTCAAAAACATTTTATTCTTACCCTCAAAATATATATATCTAATATATTCTCTATATATTTTGTACTGAATTGTAGTTATAATGTACCATGCAATCTTTCAAGGACATTTAAAAGTCTCTTCTAAAGAACACAAATGTTGTGAAACTATTTACAGCAAATAACATTTCACCTGCATAGCTCTATTTCTAAATATATTGTCAAAACATTTGTGATTTTTGCTCCCCACCTCCCTGTACTAGGCCTTTGCCTAGTCACACACAATCATTCTCAGTTTTGGCACCTTTCTCTCAGAATGAATTGCTAGGTTTTGAAAATATTGCCTCATACATTCAAGACTAAGGACAGTGTTTTTTTTTTCTTTCCTTTGTTTTTCCTGTGTGATATCAGCTTTGTGCAACAAGACAAATACAGGTATGAGCAGGTTAATGGAAGTTAAGGATCCAAATGTGAAAAGAGAGGTGTGTTATGGAGCAACAAAGACTGTATCCCTTTATGCCAAACAGAAAAAAGGCCATCTGTGTTAAAGGCTAGTATGCCTTTAAGAACTAACTACCTTCAACTCTATTTGGCAAGAGTGCATAACAACTGTGATCACTCAGACAGCAAAAAACATGCTACTGGACACTAGCTTCCTTTGGCAAAGTCCTAGGAACTTCATGCAAGCCACAAAAATAGACTTTAAGAATAAAAGATAGACTATCCGACTAATGCAGCTATGCAGCAGAATGATTAGACTTTGATGAAGACACTCGAGTGTGTATGTGTATGTATGTGTGTGTAGAGGGTGGCTGGGGGTGTGGACTAAATGTAGTGCACGCCAACGTAATGTGAGATAGCTGAGGTGGTTAATACTGTGCTTTAGTACATCCTTTAAGGGGTTGCGTCTTCCTAAAAAGGTTGTGCAAGTGGCAGGTTGATTTTGACTAAGGCTGACAAGATACAAACACAACAACTTTGCTTTGCCGTTTCTCCTCCTCCTCTTCCTCCTCACTCTCACTCACTTGCCTCCCCACTCCTGTAGAAAAAACATTATTTTCTGGCCATTTTGTCTCTTACTTAGCTTACTCGTTTTAAATTATTCACTATTGCCTTTTTCGCCCCTAAATGTGTCTTTGCCGCCATGTGCAAAGAGGAAGTAGACTAGGCTCTTAGGCAGTTTTAAAATCAGCATGCTATAGGCCAAGTTCTATAGTGGATTACTGTAACAGTCCCTGAGAAGGTTGGGTGTACTTTTTATACATTTCTCTACGACACATCGACTTCTAGCACGATGGGTAACCATTAGACTAGAGCATGCAGGTCATGACATGCATTACCTCTGAGGTGATTGGTGAACAGCATTCAAAATCTTTAAGAAGGTCTGGTTTTTCGCCCTAAAAACTTACAATAAAGTGATTTTCGCTCTGTCACCTGCAGTAAAACTGCATACACATGGTACAGAGTGAGAATTATGGGAAATTACAGTTATTCTAAAGTCTGAAAATGTTTGTTATTACAGCTCCTCTGCGGAGATAGAAACTTTGAGATCAAATGTTAGCAATACCAAGCTAGCATCTTTAAGCTATAAGAGGAAGAATGGCGACACTAAGAGATGGTGATCATCATAATAGTGGAGAGAGTGAGTGAGTTAAGTGATGGTTTCACTCCTGCTGTAGCCTGTCATGAAGCCACAGTATAGGTAATCACTTGTTTTCATGTTTGTTCAGACAGAGGGACACCGGGCTGTGCTTTTGGGGGTGGGAGGGGAGGTGGACAGATATTTATCTCCATAATATAACTTCGGTGTTATCAGAGGATCAGCAACCAGCTTCTGGTTAGTTACCATTACAAAAATTAGCTGACAAAATACAGAGCAGCAGAGAGGTACAATGACTTTGTGCCTTCAGCCATCTTTTGAAAAACACAAGTCCCACAGTCTAGTCTCTTCTTCTAATGTCACTCTGACAGGAGACAATTCTCAAGAGGGCCTGTTAGTTATTCCTATTGGCCAACTCTGTCAGATCAGGCCTGTTCTCATCCTCCACCCTTTTCAACATAGGTAAAGAAGCCATTTAAGTACCTTTGTTTTACAAGTCATCTTCCAGCAGATTAATGGGGTAGTTTAAGGGATTTTGGATTGTCCTATCCATAGAGAACAAGCGAGTACTGCACGGTCTTGTCCATTTTATCAGTGAGGCCCTCACCGGCCACTTTGGTCCAGTATCATGACCCCTGCTGCTGCTTCTCTAGTGTCCCGACTTTAGCTTCCACACCTCCGTTTTTACACACATTCACGCCACCCTGCGAGTTCTTGCAGCGGCAGCCGGGCCTGCTTACATTGTCGTAACACTTCTGTCCCAGTTTGGCCAAGCCCATAGCTGGCAGGTAGCAGACCAGGCAGGGCAGGACAAAGGAAAGGGCAGCCATGAAGGACCAGCGTGCGCAGCAGTTGGCCTGAGAACACGAGCAGGGCTTGTCAGCACAGGAACCCTCGTCGTCCTCATCCTCGGTGCAGTGGTAGAAGATTCCTTTAACCAGGCACATGCAGGTGGCTGTATCCACCAGGCTCTGAGCAGAGCACAGGCACTCCTGGTTGCAGACCCAGCAAGAGGGTAGGGTTCGGGGGAGTGTACACTCCGTGCATCTGCACTTCCCGCAGTGCTCACAAAGAAGGAGGTGCTTCTTCTCGGCTGGGGAGGAAGGAATCAATGCCAACCCCTGCTGGCTGGTGGGTGGGCACGGACCTCCTGTAGTCATCTTTGGAGACTTGAGGTCCAGAGATTTAGAGGAGGAGGAGCAGGAGGAAGCGGAAGAAGAGGAGGTGAGGACTTTAGATTCAGAGGAAGTGAAGCAGCCAGGAGTTCGGGTGGTGATTGTGTTGACAGCACCCTGGTGAGGGTGCAGGTTTGGGTGGTGGTCCACCGTCGGGGTGGGTGCAGCATGGTCCAACAGCCTCTGATCAGATGATGTACTGCTGCTGCTGCTGATGGAGCTGGGCCTCCCACTGAAGGAAATCCAAGGGTGGGTGGTGGTGTCCTGGTGATGGTGGGACTCACACCTGCCCTGCTGGTGGTGCTGCTGTTGGTGATTGTGATGATGGTTATTGTTCGCCCCCAGGAAGGTCTCTTGATTCTGGCCTAACCAGGTGATTCTGCGGTTCATAGTCTTCTGGCTCGGGGGCTGCTGGGAGACGACGGCAGGGCTGTCGATGTAGTCATTCTCCACATGCGATGACTTTATCTGGTCGATGGGGTAGATGGTGAGGGGATGCTGCAGGCGGCCATAAGGCACCCGACTGTCCAGAAGGGGCTGAGAAATAAGGGAGGAGGACACTCCGGGAATGTGGTGGGGAACCCTGGACTCCATGTGTAGGCCGGTGCCTCGCACGTCTTCACTCTAAAGCAGCATCTAGCAATACTGCACAGAAAGAGACAGAAGACATGGTTTTTAGTTGTTTGTTTCCACTTGTTCCATTTTCTGATCCGTTACCCCTTAAAACACATTTGATCTTTTTTTTTCTTTTTAAACAATGGATTACAAAGGAAAGTGGAAAGCGTGGAAAGGGGGAAGTGTTATCATAATGCTGCCCTGAAAATAACATTCTGTCACGAGCTGTCTGCTGTATTTTGACTAACCAGGCTATCTATAAATATAATGTGAGTACAAACACCCTGCTTTCATTTCTATTTCTTAAACTGAACCATGATGGCCACATAGACTCAAACCTTAAGCTTTGATGGAATTATAAGGGAAATCAACAGCATGTTCTCAACCTTGAATTTATTTTATTTTTGCAAACTTGAATATGTTAGTATTTAAATGGACAGTTTTTCCATCTGTGGCACAATGTCCTTCTCATCAGTTAAATTTTACTGTTTTATGATTTTAATAAAACTGAACCAGATTCATTAACTATTGAGATCACTTGATTCATATTCAAGATGTGTGTCACACATAAAATTGACAGTTATTGCAACTAGCTTATCACACTCAAGGGACTGATTCAATCCTACAAACCAAAGAACTGCAGACTCTGAAACAAACCCCCCTTTTGCTCCATTCTGTATCCCTGCAAAATCTCAATGTAGAGTAACCAAACGGTTGTGATTTTTAGACTGAATACCAACAGGGTTTCAAACCTCCTCCTTTCTAACTTTGACATTAGAACAATAGAAGTTGGGCTCTCATCGCCTCCCTTCCAAAGAGCAGGGAGCACCAGAGAGCAGGGCTTGCATGCAAAAGACCTGAAGATGCAAAACAAGGCAAAGCAAAGAGAGGAAAAGGTTGCCAAAAAAGGGACTTCAACAAATGCAAGGGCTAAAGGAAGTGAGGCTTTAGTATAAAATGATATAATAATCTGACTGTTATTAACTAAAAATGGACTAACATATTTTTATATGATCCCCTACAGTTTTTCCCAAAGTAAGTAAGTGAATGCCTTAACAAACATAGTAGGCAGAATATTATAATGCAGTTCATTGGAGAAGTCAGAACAGACCTGCCTCAGAATTTGTGAATGAAATGTAATGAAGTGCAGGTTTTTGTGAATGAAAGCTGCTGGCTGCCCTCGGTGTTGCAAGCATGAATCAGTGAGGCTCCCGTCATTATGAGCCTCAGTGAAAAAAAGGTTTCATCCATTTCATCAATGAGCGCTCGTCAGCAGGCAAACACCTAACCTACTTCACCAAAACTACAGAAAAAAAAAAAAAAGATTAATTGACTAGAAACGGCGGAGCACATCCGTCATTACCACTGACCTATATCTGCAGTGTTTTCTTACCTTATTTGCAAAATAACCCGCGACTTAAACTAAGACCTTCTGCATTTTCCATATGCATTTCATTTTTTCAGAGTTTTCTATCCACATTAAAATATGATCACCATCAAAATATCCCTGAGACTCACCACATATTCACAGTACATTAACCTATTTGTTGTCAAATATGTGTCAGGAGCGTGTTTTGCTCGTGTTTGAGTCCTACTTTCCTCAGATTTACAAAATCTGTGTTGAGAAACCTGTTGCGACACTGCTGGCACCGAGACAAACGCTTGTGATCGTCAAATCTAGACCATTATGAGCTCCAAGCCGGAACTGAGCGCGTGCGTGTGCGCGCGTTGGTGCATGTGTTCTGTGCCTGTGTGTGCGTGTGTGCGTGCGCGCCCGCGTCCCTCCCTTCAATATGTGAATGGACTGAGTCATAAAAAACCGGAGGCGGCCGCTCGGCATACTCAAATAGCATGTTTATATAGATATTGTGACCGTGTATTCAACGCCTTGTGGTTAATATGTGGAAAGGGACAAAAGTACAAGGCTGATAAAGTGGCTGGTACACTGTGTGCCACCACTCACACGGCCGTGGGCTAGTTTTCATCGGCAGCAGTTAAGTGCGTAGTTTGATCCAAACCCTGGACGCAATCGTCGGCGGCGGAGAAGGTTTGATTTAAGACGCATTTCAGACTGTATTTAGACAGATCGGATTATAGGAGGAAAAATCGCAGATGTAATAGTAAAACACCTGACACAACCGACATGGTGTACCAAAGCAAACGGCCAATGCAGAGACACAGAAAGAGAGAGAGAGAGAGAGAGAGAGAGAGAGAGGACTAGACACGCAACCGAACAAGCCGAGAAATAAAATGTACACGGCTGGAGTTTAGACAGATCCACAGACACGGCTGGAAATAAAGCTGCGCTCCTCCGTCTCCAATCACGACACTTGCGTAAAAAAAAAAGTCGTGTCTTTGCGTCAGTTGAAATCTGCTATCAATCGCTATTTCGCCGTTAAACCGTGTATATAAAACACGACATATCCTCCACCACCCCCCTTCTCACTCTCTCTCTCTCTCCCCAATCCGTGCGCCTTCAACCTTGCTTTCGGAACGAAATCGGTAGTTAAATATTGACTCTTAAAAAGCAAACACGGGTCGGAAACAGCTTGTTGCAAAATAGAGTTTACAAGAGCGTCTTCATGCCTGCGATCCGACGGACTGAGAGCGATAAAGAAGCCGGAGTCGACGCTTCGTGCAACCGGTCACACACACATATATATACACACACACACACATACACTCTCCTAAGTTCAGAACATGTAAGGAAAGGGGAAAACACAGGCTGGAAATGCCATCTCTTACCGTGTTTCAGGGTAAAACTGTCATCTCTTCGGTGCGTACCACGTTTGCGCGCAGACTATAGTCCAATCCGAGAGCGTGAATAGCTCCCAAAAATGTAGTATGAAATAAGTCCAAGTGTTGGGAAATAATATGAGCAAAGGTATAGACGAGGAGAGTGCGGGTCTCCGGCACTATTCTCCACTCTCTGGTGCGTAAAAGGCGACTGCGGTTGTGGACGCAGAGCTTTGGATATGATGTTGCAACCACCAAGGGGGAGGGAAGTGAGTTTTTATGAATGGGAGGGTAGAGGAAAGGAAAAAGGACGGCACTGCACAGATGCCTCGGCTTTTTTTTTTTTTCTTGTGAATGGGAGGGTAGAGCGACTCGGGAGGGCTGAAATGCGGAGGTTACATTTTTATGAATGGGGAGGACTCCGAATGGCATTGCGCACGCGCGATGCCGAGATTTTTATGAATGGGAAGAAATGGCGAATGAGGCGTGTGTGTATGTATGTGTGTGTGTGAAGAGAGGGGGGTGAGAGAATGAGGAGGTGGGGGCTTTTTTTGGTCACAAGGGCAATGTCAGGCCTGATTTCCATAAAGAGACGGCTCATCGGCTTGTGGTGCCACTGTCGCTTTATTTTAGTCCGTTAATTTATTTATCCGTGCGTGCAACCGCTCGCGTTTCCTGCTATATAAAGGAGACGTGATTACACCGGAGGTATTATGATCACGGTGATGATGGTGGTATTGTGTAATAGATGTGAGGGAGAGCGAGATGTGAGTGGGCTAAAGCTGCAATGAATTAATTCCTGGCAAATCTGATCTCCTGTATTCTTCCGATTCTGATCAAATGCCATTAAAACAGTGAGCAGGCCAACAAACACATTCATCTGAAGCTGGAGTTGGAATCCAAATACATGCACTGTTTCTTTTTTTTAATGAGTGTATGAGTGTGTGTGTTGTTTTTTTTTTGTTTTTTTTTACAGTGTTAAAGATCAAATAATAGGATCTTCCTTTGTGTGTGTGTCCTCTGTTTTATCTAAAGGCGTTTATTGCGAACAAGGACGTGCCCTTCCTTCCTCTGCAACAATGTGAGGTATGACTACAGCTTCTATGGTAGTGTAAAAAAAAAAAAAAAAAAAAAAAAAAAAAAAACAGAGGAGAGGAGGAAGAGATGGGGGAGGGGGTTATAACGCCTACCCCTGAAACGCAAACCAGCATGAGGGCAGGCAGGATTCACAAAAGGACAGGATGTTGTTGATTTGTACCGAAACCACACGGAGGAAATGAGTGTGAATTTCCTTTCTCTGACATCCCAGTGTGTGTGTGTGTGTGTGTGTGTGTGTGTGTGTGTACCCCCCTCTCCTCCCAACCCCCCCCCCCACCACCACCACCACCACCACCACCACCACCCTCCTTCTCCTCCTCCACCCTGCCTTCCTCCCTCCCTCCCTCCCTCCCTCCCCTCCTTCAGTCCAGGGCCTTTTAACCAGTCAAAGGTTAACAGTCTCTCCATTATCCGTTTTCTCATATCTCCATGGCAACCACTACACATCCAAATATGGATTATTGTTTCTTAGACAGAGACAGAAAAGGAACAAGAACATTTAATTCAGTTGTTTTTGGATGTCTTATAAGTGAGGATTATACTGAATATATGGTTAATGGCGTATTTTAAAATTGAGTTGAACATCAGCTGGATGAGTCACATTGTATTGTATTTCATGTATTTCATGGCTTTTAACCCTTTCATGCATAGTGGTCACTACAGTGGACATTTATTCTCCAGCTGTCCTCTTATATATTCATAAGTTTTGTTGTTTTAGTTCCATATCAGCCAACACAGAGGACGCTTTTGCACCATGCCATACACTGACATTCATACCATTACATTCTTTTTACATCTTATCTGCATGAAGTTCATAATAACTAGTATTAGAGTATGTTAAAAATGTGAGAAAAGATCAGATTAGCTGCATGAAAAATGTTTTTATTTCATAGTTTTCAAACACTATCTCATTTTCTGATCATGGGTTGTTTTTTTTTCTTCAAAAATTAAATGCTTGGTGTCCTGCTGAGTGGACATTTTTGTAACTCCATAAAAAATAAGTTCATAAAAAAATTCAGTCGCATTGTTTTTTTTATGACTAAACAGGAATTAAAAACACTCAGTAAAAAAAAAAAATCTCAACTAAGGTTCTCATAATTCATGCATGAAAGGGTTAATTTCCTTTTTTTTGTTGTTGTTTTTTTTTTTCTTTTGTTCAGTTCACAGTCAAAACTGTCAAGCAGGTAACATCTAAAAACTATACCTTGTTTGAACAAAAAGAAAAAAGAAAAGTATAATTACATTAACAGAAGACAAAATGAACATCATTAGCCTCATGTTGCATCATGGCTTTCAGATTGTGTGTTCAGGTATGTATTTGTTATAATAAGTATTAAAAAGTAATGGAGTACAAATATTTAATTTATTTACTTTACAGTTTTCAGCCATCTGTGCATAAAATAGGCTTAAGTTTAAATGCATTTGAAGGGAAATCTGCATCAAGCGCCTTCACAATATCAAAACTGACTTTATCCTAAAAGGATGAAACAATAATAAGCAGTTTGAAATATAGCAATTCACCTAAAAGAGTGACATTTAAGATGACATCATTGTATTTCATGGCCTTTAATTAATTTTTTCCACAGCATAATGTTGCCCAGTTATAATATTCCTGTGAAGTCTGCATATCAGTGTGTTTTTTTTAGTTCATTATGTATGAAATGTAACAAATACATATTATTATTATTTATTTATTTTACTTATGTACTTATCTAAAGTTTTCAGGCTTGTGCTTGAATTCTTATTTTTGTGACATATATTTCAACACAAATATCTGTAGTGCTACTTGAAGGAAATTATGCAGTATTATTATTTTGCACCATCAAACGCTTTCACAATATTAAAACTGATTTCACCCCAGAAAACACAATCCCTCTGTGAATCCATCAACACACATGAAGACAGTATAGCAAAATGAAAACATATACATGATTCAGTGCTTAAGCTCTTCATCTTCTGTATTTTGATATACAGTTTAGTTCAAAATGAAAAAAAAAACAAGAGAAATAGTGCATACTAAATTCACAGATTAAAAAACAAAGAAACAAAGAAACCTAAAAACTATACACATATCACAAAAACAAAGCACCAAAGCAAAACTAACAATAAGATGTGTAGAGAAAAGACAAGGCATCATAATGTCTCTATTTCCTTCAAATGAGTACATTTCACAGCTGGTACTCTCAGACTTTTATTCCAGAAAAGAAATTTAATCCGTTATTTTTTCACAGAAATATTTCTATACATTTATTTATTTATTTATTTATTTATTAGTTAGTTAGTTAGTTATTCCCATGACTTCTTAGTACCTGTTTTATTTGGAATAAGTAAGATTACCTTGTAGTGTTGCATATTCGAAATAATCTAAACTAAAAGAAAAAAAAAAAGTGTGTTTTGATGATTTGAAGTTTGTACTTAAAAACACAAACATGTTATAACCTTCAATACTGCATATGTTTTATATTTTTAAATACACTATATACTATTCACAACTATTATAATACAGCCTTTTCGCCAAGTTGGGTATGGTTTAATATTTCACAATCAAGCTGAAATCACAGTAATTAAGAAATTCACTGTCCCAAAAAGGAGCATTCACAAGTTACACAGCCCTGTTTACAGGATGGAATTCAGTGGAAATCTTTTCTTAAGCCTTTATATTATGACTTTATTGTTTTACCTTCTGTGTGTTAGAGTAGAAGTGTTTTTTTTTAAAAAGCTGTGGTGACATATTTCTTCATTTTCCTCCCATTGCTGGTTCTCTTTCTTACACAGATGCACATACTGCGACACGTACTGTAGATACATGCATAGATTTCTGTCCGCAGCTGCGTGGCTTGCAGGCATGGCCTACATGAAGAGCTTGTTGAATTGTAGATTTCTTATTGGTGTGATCATCCAGGCATACATGCACGAAAGGGAAGGACTAGATTTCTCTCTGGAGTCCTCCCTCCCAGCCTTCCTTCCTGCCACATTTGCTAGCTACTGCTGTGAGCTTAGGAAGATAATGGACAGCCCCATCTGCTTCCAAAGCAGTTTGATATCTCATGTTTAAATCTGGTTGTTATTTCATTTTTAAACACGAACAAATACTTTTTTTTTTCTTTTACCCTTTCTTATTCCGTTTATTCTTACAGATACAGTATGTCCGGTCTGTTGCCTCCTTAGATCAACAACCATTCAAATAGTCATATGAGTTTTGTTTATAAAGCTTCCACATCTCAAATATATATTAAGGGGCTTTACAATGTCCTCCTAAAAAAACATTAATGAGAAATAATCCGCAGACACCCTCCGTGACTGTAGATCAGATTAGAAAGTCAAAAGGCGTTTTGTTTATCACTCATTTCTCTATTGATCACTAATCTATTGATGTTTGTCAGTCTTGCTGTGTTTCCTGACTTCTCACAAGAGACAATGACTTGAGAAAAGATGGTGATTGCTCCGATGGTGATGTGAGAGTAGTGTGTTTGGTAACAATACCTCAATGCAAATCAGGGCTATAGCTCCACAGAGTGCTCAGCTCACACATTAAAAGCTTCCTGTGGCTGGTGGAAGCCATCGTTTGCTTTTGTTCCTCCCATGACGCTTCACAATACGCATCTCTTTGCCAATAAGCTGCTGCGTGGAGCTGTGAAGGGTCTGCTTGAAGATTCTGAATGTGCTTTGGCCTTCAAAGTGTGTTTCACACCAGGTTCTCTGCACTTACATGGTTCCTCACAGACATGATGTAAGATCCTGAGGAAAAAGGAAAAGCAATGATAACACAATAAAGGCCTTATGGTTCTGTGAATGCTTGTAAAATGAGTCCACGTGAGAAATAATGCAGGTTTATATATCCAAAAGGTTTACTAGATTCAGAGCATTTTATTGTCATGTGTACAGTAAAGAAACAGGTTTCCTCGTACAATGAAAATCTTACTTTACATACTGAATGCCAAGAGAATTTAACCCATAAAGACCCAAACATCCACCAGTGACCAAAATCCTCCACAGGTCTAAAATGTTTAATGCTTGTTGATCCACTAATCCTATCAACATGGGAAAAACAATTAGTGTAAAATGCAGTTTGTCGTCTTTTCATGGTCATCAGGTATGACCCATTTGGATGTTCAGAGGGTCCGTAGTGGACGTGGAAACACCGTCATCTTCTACGACATTGATTCACCAGTAAAACCCATGCATGGATCAGTGACAGTGGATGGAGACACTTGGTTTATGTTCAGTTAATGATGTATTTTACTGCAAACGTCACTTTTTCTTAAATTTTCTCTGTTTTTGATATAATAACCCTCAACTTTAATCTGAGCTTTTATGGACTGTCTACATGATCAGTGAATTAAATACAGGAAAATAACCGATTTTAACTTAAAAATTCAAAATACTGACCATAATATTAGAATAAATGGTGATAAATCACTTAAGAAATGTTAAACATAGAGACAAATTCATGTGGGAACTGCCACAAAACTAGCACTGGGTCTTTATGGGTTAAGATATTAAAAAAAAAAAAAGTATAAGTTAACAAGGAAATTAAAACAGACAAAACAATGTGGCATTTAAGAATGGCATGCAAACAAATATGAGCATAAACTACTATTACTAAGAGAATAATATATATTTACATAAATGTACAATATCTGGATAGTTGTGCAAACTGTCAGATGTAAATGGTATAAAACATGTATAATGTGCAACACTGTCTTGTTGAAGTAAGTGAGGCTTTCAAAAAACATTTAAATACACATTTTTATGTTTCAGCTATAAATAGAGGTGCTTAAAATTCTCAAAAATCAATTGCAAACCAGCAAAACATTTAACTGAGAGTTCTGTCCCTTTGCTGGCGTGCTTCCTTCGCTTACCTCCTGTAAATATTTGTGTTGTTGAGCAACATTAACCTTTTCTACTCAACCATAGCTGTGAGCATTGCATTTCTGATACATTCAGGAGCGCGGCGGTCTCTCCATATGACACAAACTCTGCCTGGTCATGATGACATGCTACCTCTTTGTACAGGAAAATATTTGTTAGTCAAATATACATGCAAAGGTCAATTAAAGAAAGTTTCTAACCTGAGATATCCACACAGTAGCACTTTTTTTTGAATGGTAATTATTAACCCATAAGGACCCAGTGTGACTTTTGTGGCAGTTCCAAAATGTTTCTTCCCTATATTTAACTTTTTTAAAGTGATTTATCACCATTTCTTTTAATATGATCTTCTGTATTATGTGTTTTTCAATGAAAATCATGTATTTTCCTAAATTTAATTCACTGATCATGTATATCAGGGGTCTCAAACACGCGGCCCGGGGGCCAAATGCAGCCCGCCAAAGGTTCCAATCCGGCCCGTGGGGTGAATTTGCAAAGTGCAAAAACTCCACAGTCAAGGCTGTGGAACTCATTTTAGTTCAGGTTCCACAATCAGACCAATATGATCTAAAGTGAAATAATAACAGCATAATAACCTACAAAAAAATAATGACTCCATATTTTCTTCTCGGTTTGATGTGAAAAAAAAAAAAAAACATTATGTCTATAAATATTGACAACTTCAATTTTTTGTCTTTGTTTTAGAGCAAAAAATAACATTAAATTATGAAAACATTTACATTTACAAACTATCCTGTAACAATAAAATGTGAATAACCCAAACAAATATGAACAACCTGAAATGTTTAAAGAAAATTAAACACAATTTTAACTATTTTCTGCCTGTTACGAAGTGTTTAGTGTCTTTGTAGATTCGATCCATAATGCACATGTATAAATGATGAGTTGAAGCATAATATTGTTAAAATTGCACTTATTTTTCTTAAGAAATTTCGTTTTTTTCAGGTTATTCAGATCTTTTTTGATGGATAGTTTCTAAAGTATATTCATAATTTAATGGGTTTTTTTGCACTAAAAAAAAGACAAAAATTTGGAGTTGTCATTATTTATAGGTTATTATGTTATTATTTTACTGGTTCGGCCCACTGGAGATCAAATCAGGCTGAATGTGGCCCCTGAAAGAAAATGAGTTTGAGACCCCTGATGTAGGTGTTCATAAAAGCTCAGATTAAAGTTGATGGTTATTATATCAAAAACAGAAAACTGCTGAAAAAGTGACTTTTTCAGTAAGATATATCATAAACTGAATATAAACCCAGTGTCTCCATCCACTGTCATTGATCAGATTCAATGGGTTTTACTGGTGAATCAATGTTGTAGAAGATGACAGTGTTTCCATGGTAACTACAGAGCCTCTGAACATCCAAATGGGTCAAATCTGATGACCATGAAAAGATGACAAACACCAATTATTTACATGTATTGATAAGATTAATGGATCAACAGTTTAGACTAGTAGATGGTTTTGGTCGACAGTGGATATTTGGATCTTTATGGGTTAATATTTGTGTTTTCTTGCTGTGTAAATTCAGAAATACAGCTGCACGTTGTCTGTGTTTAACCGTCAATGGAATATAAAGCAACATACAAGGCCAAGAAACACTTCGCCAACAGTTTTTCTATGTGATATTTCCTTTAAGAGTAGGCGTGGAGCCAGTAGAAACAGAATTAACAAGCAAATGTAATGATGTGCTATAACCTGCAGGAACACTCGGGCTGAGTAAGCTGAGAGCGGCATTGTAGAAAACTCTATAGTTTGCCTACAGTAAGGAGCGGAGCTGGACCACGAGGCCAGGTAGCTTCAACTACTCAAATATTGACTTCCTTCCTCGCTGCCCGTCTGGTCAGGAGGTGTGTTTGTGTGCTTTGGAGTCAGGAGAGGTGTGTGGTAAAAGAGGTAGGAAGAGGGGTGGGGGTGCATGTACGTGTGGTTGTGTGAGTCTGTGTGTCCACATCCATCAAAATAAAGAGTTTGATGACTTTGGCCTGGCCTTATTGCACCATAATAGGACACATTAGCCCTAATTCACTTAGAGCCATTAGAGAGTTCAGAAATTCCTGTAAAGGAATAACAACACAGAGGCTCTGCTGCCTGAGGAATTTCAACAGGTTGTTTTGTAACAGGACTCCACTATTTCTAGTCAATTGCACACTTGTATTTATGATTTATAACTAGTCTACTGTGATTTACTATTACATTTAGTCTTAATAAATCCTTCTAAAATGCTGGTATAAAATGTACACAGGGCTTTAGTATATATTTTTTTACTTAAATTAAAGATGTAAAAACTGTCCAACATCTAATAGAACTCAGTACTTTCACTCAAATATTGTACTTAACACCCCATATGTCTCCCTGTCCCAACATTCTAGAGACATTATGTTGCAATCAAAGTTAATATGACTTTTTTTACCCTTTGAAAGGGCACATTTTCTCAGTTTATTTAGATAACTTTGTCCCTTAAAGACCAACAACTATAATCCAAATGATTTTGTTTGTCTTACCCAAGTGATTATATTGTCTTCCACATTTTTCATTTTTGAGTGAAAATCATGTATTTTCCTACATTTAATTCACTGATCATGTAGATGTTCATAAAAGCTCAGAGTAAATTCAAAGGTTATTAAATCAAATCAGAAAAAATATCATTAACTGAACTGAAACCAAGTTCCTCCATCCACCATTGTTTATCCAACTTCTTTTTTTACCGTTGAATCAATATTGTAGAAGATGATGGTGTTTCCATGTTCCCTACGGAGCCTCTGAACATCCAAATGGGTCATATCTGATGACCATGAAAAGATGACAAACTGGATTATCACCATTTATTTACATGAATTTATAGGATTAGTGGATCAACAGGTAGTAAATATTTTAGATCAGTAGATGGTTTTGGTTGATGGTGGATGTTTTGGTCTTTATGGGTTATATGCATTCTATGTTCAATTGTAAATCAGATATAGGTTTATAAGATTTGCAAATCTTCGCATTCTGTTTATATATACATTTTACATGGTGTCCCAGTGTTTTTGTAACTGGGGTTGTATAAATTCTTAAACTTTTCTTGTTTTCACCCATTTTTCTTAACTTTATTCTTCTATTCTGCTACATCACAGAAGTAAATATATTACACCACTGCCCATAAATTTGGAATAATTTTGTTTTCAGACACATTCCTCTTTTTATTCCTATTTATACACATCGGTAATCACCTCTGACCTGGTATCATGATTACATACTGAGTCCGAGTTACACTTTATCTCGGCTAAAATTTACTTAGGGGGTCAAATGAGTGGCCATTTATTTAAAAAAAAAAAAAAAAAGTTGTAAGAAATGCATACAACTGTGTTGAAATAATGCAAATACATTTTTGCACAGGCTACTGATATTATTTGACAGTGGAAGCTATATTTTCAGAAATATTGAATTCTGAATAGCACGTATATGTGAAAACTTTTGCTGGTGGACGGAAGTGACATTACCCATGATGATCTGGTCAGTACCAGTACTTTATTAGTAATAAACTTATATACTTACTATTGCTAATTCTCCTCTTATTCATAAATGTTAGTACTGTGGATCTAAAACAATAACAGCTGACACAAAAACACAAAATGTGGCAGTGGACGGATGTGACATGGTTGTTATGGATCCCATCATACTGATGCTCAGCAGCCATGTCACTGTTTCCACAAATGATCCCTGTGCAAAAACTAGTATCAGAATTATTTATTGTATAGTTTATCATCATACTAAAGAGTAAATAACGATATAGAATTGTTATTTCTTCATAAAAATGCTTATTAGAAAATTGTTGATTTAAAAAGTGATGTGTGACATTCTTAATGTATGTATTGGTGTAACATAAGCAGGATGGATCAGCACCATACTCCATATTGCAACCTGTAAAAATAAAACGTGATATGTAGGATAGAATCTTGTAAGAAAAATTGGGGAATCTAAAAGAATAGAGGTTTTTTTTTTTCAGGTAAATTCAATTAAAATATAACTTGGCCATTTGTGACATGAAAATATAGCATTAATTGTGATGAAATTGGACATTTTTGACCTGAAAACATAGTTCATATGACCATCAACATGTTGCAACTGAAATCCTGTAAATTTGCATAACTTGCATTTACCAACACAAAGTTCCTTTGAGGATTCACTTATATTGATTTCTTATGCACAAAGACATAAATAAGACCTCTGAGCAAATTTTAGCCAGTCAATATCGAATAAATCCCATTGTCACAATCATGTCATAAGAAGAGGTATAACTAGTCTACTACAGCTTTATTGGCAACAGTTCATAATCCAACTTTAACACTTTTGAGATTTGAGTTTCATTTCCCCATACTGACCAGTCAAAACAATATCTGTAACCATATCTTCCAAATGTGTTGATTTTTAATTTTACACTGTTGTTTGTGGATCGAGTAAATGCTTGTCCTTCTGAAGCTAAATAACATCTTTTAAAGACTTTCTATCTGGAAAACATCACAAAACTACACAAATGGAAACTTGACTTTTAGAGATAATTGACTGACAGACTCTATAAGCAGATGGTGATTTTACAGAATAACATGCATTCAACAACAGAACATGAAGTAGTTCAAGTGAGCTGTGCATGTAACTTGTACAGCAATAAACTGAACCTCAATAGCTGCAGAATTAATCCACAAACATCACATATAATAGTACAGCACTGATTGGGACTATTTTACTGCACAATGGCTCTTTCAGCTTTTTAAAGTCTGGACATTTTTGTGTAATATTATTTTTTTCCTTGTACGACGTAGCTACATTTACATAAATACATTTCTCTATGATTCATCTGTTCAGGAAATAGTCAAACCTCATCACCAGAATTAATATATCAATATTTATACCTCAATATTTAGCAGGTTTATGGTCAACTCTTTCACCGCTTTATTCCACTTGAGTCTTCAAACTTTGCGTGAACATTTGACATTTTCAAAGGAAAAATGTGACCAATAATTTAACATAGTTCCTCAGGAGGAAATGGGTTTTGCGGTTCCAGTGAGTTACACCCATTGTGAGAAAAGGTCTGGTCCCTTTGTAGCAGTCTGTCCAGGTCAGCAGTGAGCCTAAAGACTGGTGTATTATCATTAGTTTTTTTTTTTTCTGGGCAGCCATCCTTGAGAAACATGGTCTGGCCTAGTCTGGGTTGATCACACGTAAGACAATACCAGGTCACCATTCACTATTCACTGTCTTAATGAATGCCTTCTATGGTATTTATTCAGACGTGGGTTGAAATCAGTGTGTTACTTGTGCAGAACTTGTGAATCTCAGGGACATTTGAGGGTCCTCAGTTTGGAAATCTGCGACCTCGAGGTCAGGTAGACTATATTTTCACTCGCTGACCTACACTTAGTGTCCATGTTGACAAGCATCTGCCCTGCTGAAGTGCTCTCGAGCGAGACCCTGAATCCTTGTCAGCTGCAGGGGCACTGCTCTGTCACTGACCCTGACCCCTGAACTTCCTGAGCGGGAGCAAAAGTGATGAAAGAATTTCTCTGTGGGGATCAATAAAACTATCTCATTAAAATGCTGTGATACATATTAAGTATGGGTGGTCCTACCCGGTAAGCCTTAAACCCTAGGCCATTACAAGTAACTGTGGTGCACTAATGAACCAGTAGACCCAGGCCAGTATGTTTCCAAGTATAATTTCATTTAGCCATTAAAACCTTCATTCTGGATTAGGGCTGTGTATTGGCAAGAATCTGGCGATACGATACAAATCGCAATACTAGGATCACGATACAATATTGTTATTGATACTCTTAAAAAGGCAATTTTTGTTTGTTTCTTTTTTGAAAATGATTATTTCCTGGAAGAATTGAATTACACCAGAAATATGCACAAATACTAAACACATTTTTATTTGATCCCAATAGGATCTAATGCTATATCACAAAATATTCCTGTGTTCAAACTGAAATTCTGTTTTACAGACATTACAGTTTAAGATCCTGTTCAAATGTTCATATTCTATTAGTTCAGAACTAACATCATGATATTATTTTTGTCTCAACAAAGGATCTACCATCTGCCTCTCAGACAGTAAAAAGTGCTTTTAGGTTGCTTCAGAAAACTAATATTTAATAAAAACAGTTTTAAATAATAATAAATAAGATATAAACAACAAAGAAAAACAAAAGACAAAAATTAACCTCTGCCATATCTACATTTGAATAAATACCTAAAAATATCGATACAGTACTTTTTAATATCGATACAGTATTGTGAAATGAAATATCGTGATATATTGTGGAATCAATATTTTCTAACACCCCTACTCTGGATGTACATCTTTAAGTTTCTGATGAATCTACAAGGGCTTTTGTTATTGTTAGTTGCCCCATATTGCTTTGAGAATTCACAACTGACTGTTACTGCCAACTGGTCTTAAACCCTTGTAGTAATGTTGACTTAAGGCAGTTCCATTAAGTGTTTACAGTCTTATCTACGTATGTGCTGCTCTCAGCTGTCCCTACATCATCCTTCGCCTTTACTTTACAAATCTACTGATTGCTTCATCAAGTTTCTGCAACTCTTTTAAACACATCCCATATTATTTTACATCAGTTTACAGTGTGTGAATTAGCCTGTTAGCTCTCAGTTCTGTATTATTTTTGTATATTCTGAGCGATTCTATTTCAAAAATTAAAAAAAGAAAAAAAAAATTAGACTCATTTTCCAACATTAAAAGCCATGGTTTCTGTGTTTATTAGGGGAAAAAATCCTGAAAGAGCAGCTTAGTTTTGACTTCATGGCATTGGTTTGAGCTGCAGGAACCCCGCTGGGCAAGGGGAGGAAAGGAGAACTCCGGTGGAAGTTGACCTCCGACCTTTCTTCAGAGGAGTGACAGGACCCCGACTGCACTCTGACCTCCTGGGATCGCCCAATCGCTGAAGCGTGACCTGCCATTGGGGGGCGTGGCCATGAGGGTTCTTGCTTCTCCACGCCACCTCTCAAATTCTATACATTCCAAGTGTCGCTGGGAGCACATATCATCCAGGCATCCCAGGGACGGACACACACACACACACACACACACACACACACACACACACACACACACATATGCTGTACACGTGTATTACTCTTTATTTGCATACTGTATTCCCCAACTCCACTTCTTAAACTCAGTCATCATGGTTAAATGTCAAACTCTTACACTTACCCTAAACTTATCCTGAATCTTTGGTCTCGACCCTCAGACAACCCTTTGAAACTCCAGCCCAGAGAGAGAACCAACCAAAATGTCCTCATTTTCCAAAAACATCACTGATTCCCAAGTCTGAAATTCAAGTCAAACCCACAAGTTTAACAAGAACACGCATATGCACACTTTCCATAAGTCTGTATTTCTACAGATGGTGCCTAGGAGAATTACCCACAGTTCATAGCATCGTGATTAGCAGGAGAAGCCAGAGTGTAAAAAAAAAAAAAAAAAAAAAAAAAAAAGGGTGTGTATGGTATCCCCCAATCTACAAAGAAAACACTGCATTAAAAAGGATTTAAGATTCACATAAGAGGAATATTTCACTATTACCTCTCTCCATTCTGAGGTAAGATGATCAAATCATATTGTCCCTTAAATTACAAATTTCAGGGATAATTACAAAAAAACCTTTCCTACAAGCAGTCATCCCCACAGACACAGTGGCCTTAACATGCAGAAGTACCTATGACTGTCATTATTACCATTATCAAATAATTATCAACTCAAGTGGACTCCTTGCAACTTTAATAAAACTCCAGGGATCTATGGATGCTGACATGTGGCCAGAAATGAGGTTTCCTGACAAGCAACCTAAAAGCAACATCATACTACCTCAGTGTTTTTCAACCTTGGGGTCGGGACCCTACGTGGGGTCACCTGGAATTCAAATGGGGTCGCCTGAAATTTCTAGTAATTAAAAAAAAAAAATTACTAATAAAAAATATATGGTGAGTTGAGAGAGACAATCCCAATACATAAGAGACATGACAAACTGTGAAGCTGAAAGTGAAGCACTGTGGTACTGTTTATCTTTCAAATGTTCATTGTGGTCGGTTTCAGATGCTGCAGCTCTTTCATAATTCATAGTTTGAGTTATTGTTTGTTCAGTATTCATTGTCAGCCTTGTAAATCCAAGCTGGACTGACTGTACATATCCTGACCAAGGAAAATAAAATTCTCCCTTTGTGCAGTAATCTACACCTGGCTTTTCTGCCTCCGTCCATAATAATATACCTTATATAAACTAAATGTCATCTAAAATTAATGTTTATTTGCAACATAGTATAGCAAACTATTACATGATCCAAAACAAGTTAATTTTAGCAAAAAACATGTCTCTGTTTTGAATGTCTGGGGTCGCCAGAAATTGTGATGTTAAAATGAGGTCACGAGCCAAAAAGGTTGGGAACCACTGTACTACTTGAAAACATACAAGACTTGATCTGAATTTAACATCAATCTGTTCAAGTAACACTCAGACAGCTTGGTTACCGTCTCCATCACTACTAAGTCTGAGCTAATTTTTGTTAGCTGCTGTAATGTTAGCAATAGCGCTGTTTTCCAGACTCTGGTAAAGTGGTAGACAGTCTTCAACCAAAGCCTGTATTATTAGAAAAGAAACAGACTACACTTTACCTAAGAACCTTGTACGAGCATTTTAACAAATGTTTTAAGTAAAAATTGGTATTGGAAATCTGAGGACATGTATACATTTTACTGTTAGCTACTAGCTTATTGCCACAAAAAATTTTACCTTGTTTAAAATATTACATTAAAATAAATTTCTGGTTTAATGACAACTTGCACCAGTCCTGGGAAATATGTAGCCAAATATGCTTGACAACTGAACAGCTTATAAAGTGTCTCTGGTGCAGCTGCTGCTAACTGTGCATGTTCTGTATTAGCTGTTAGTTTACCCACAAACTTGACACAGTGTTTGTACAAAGTATTATACTAAAGTGAATATGTGAAGCTATCATTAGCTGCAAGAAAGACCAATCAGGCGTGTTTTCATATAATCGTACAGCTCTTTTCTATTTTAAATATATTTTTTTGGGTTTGAAGATAGACGTTGTCATTCTGTGAGTTATCTCTCTGCTGCTCAGACCTTGACAGTGATATTACATACATACCCTCTTATAATATTTTAGGGAATTAAGTGTAGAATAACACTACAATGAATTACAAGAGGTAATGTGACAGGATCTAAGGTTTTAATATGTAAATTCATGTAGTAGACACCCACATGACACATAACTCATAAGCTTTAATAATGCTGCTGGTTGGCATCAGCAGTTTCATTCAGACTTTGATGATGTTAGTGAAATCATCAAATCTGCCTCTTATGTGATTTAATAAAGGAGTATTCTCATGCTGCAACTGAATGTTAGTTGCTGCTCACCAGCAGAGCCTGTTCACCAGATCCAACTCAGTTGCTTCACATAAATACCTCTGATTAGATACAAAAACATCAGCTGTGTCAGATAATGGTCAGAAATGCATTAAAGTGTGTAGAATGAATCCTTATTCAGTTTTCCTTGGCTGGCATCAAGATCTATTTCAAGCTAGATCACAAAACCAGATCAGGACCAGAAGCCTCGAGGATACATTTTCACATTTGTGGGGAAAAAAAAGAAAAAGGATGGAAGGGTTTTTCTTAAATGTTCCTCTTTAATATGTAGGAGTGTCAGAATTAGTTGCATACATGCAGATAGCCCACACATGCTGTTTTTATTTATATCCTATTGGTCTTTGATGTATCCTATTACCATTTGTGGGGACAGGGATCATTAACATTTCATCTAAATTTGAAAGTTGCTGTCTGTCTGTGTGCTTAGTTTGGCACATTCATGACTTATAATGTGAGTGATGTGTGTGTTTTGCGGCTGCCTGGTAAGAAGCGTTGCCCCGTATTGGTTGTTCTTTGCTATTTATGTATTTGTGCGTATGACTACTTGTGTATCCTTGGCACCAGCTCACCCTCGATAGACCCAAGACTCTATGTGTGTTTTAGCACACTAATGTGTGTCTTTTTGCCCTCTATGTGTGGTTCAGCTTAGAGTGGTTCAGTCCGCATCCCATCCTGTGGTACTGGCTAACATCAGTCTTAACATACACACACCACACGCACACACAGTCTCGACACTGACCCAGACAGAACCAGACCAGGCTACACACTAATTACATGCCTGGAATTAGACATAATATCAGCCAGCCGGTTGGCTATGGAAAACAGGGATGAACAGCCAAGTTAGGGATGTGTGTTCATGTGTGTGCGTGTTTATATGTGATTTTTGTATGGATGTTAGTGAATGTCCCTCTTTTTGCTTGTGCATTTATGTCCTTGTTTACCGGGGATTAAACATGAGAAGTGTAAATGGCAGACAAAAGTAGGATATATGCAGGATTTTATATTTTTTTCTAAAAAAAAATAATAAACATGAACTGTCCTTAAATATGGGTTTAGTCAATGGGGACACATTCCTACAAATATGGGGTTTAACTCACATTGTCAGATAGCTGTTGGAGCACAATGCACATCACTGCAGTGGAGTTACATCCTGTAATAACTACTTTCATTTATTTCATCAAACTTAAAGTATGTTTGTTCACGTCAACCACAGAGTCTACACGGGCGGTGCAGAGGCATAATGGTTAGCACTTTCACCTCAAAGGAAGATGGTTTGGGGTTCAGCTCTCAGTGAGTTGAATTGGTCTGTTCTTTCCATGCTGTGTGGGTTTTATTCTTTTTTTTTTTTTATAAATAAAAACATCCAGGTACATTTAGGTTAATTCTCCTGTTAGTATACTCGACCATGGTATTGACGAAGATATGGAGTTGATCACGAGCATCTTCAGTAAGCGCTCACTACTTTTAATGTGCTACATGTTATTGCTAATACTAAGTGTTGCATGTATTAGGATGGGTAAAATACAAAGACTGAATTTTGACTAAGATCCATACCATGGTAATGCTGTGAAACATCTCAATCTTCCCTGGGCGGCTAGCTGACATATAGGTCATATATTCTATCACTTCACTCGATATAAGTTTATCAAACTGTGGCCAAACTAAAACCTACATATTTCATACATTTTTCCCAAAGTGATTTTGGTGTCTTCATTTCTACCACACATGGTAGCTTCTGCAACTACTGGATTTTGGCATCATTTTAAGACAGTATGAGGAAACAGCGTAGTAGTGTCCATCTTTGTAGTCACATCACTTGATGAAAACCTGTCACCAGCCTTTCCACTGTGGAAACACACCTGATGACTCTGATTTTTGTCGTCTGTGGGCTAACAGTTAAATCGTCAACAGGAGTTAACATCGTCAGATTGTGACATGAAGTTCAGTCCATAAATCTCTCATCTCAAAATTAAGCATCCATGACTTATTTTGTCCGTCGGAAATGCAGCAGCAGACCGGAGAAGTAAAATTCTAAACTGTAGTTGAAGAATGTGATCCTCAGGTTATTTTAAAATGTGATAAAGACCAAATTTGTTTTATAAGATTTTAAAAGCCACTAAAGATTTTCACATTCCCTCAAAAACAAATGGGGCCATATTATTGCTATATTTCCAAGTATCTTTTTCATTGGTGCATCATTTTATCACACATAGAACACTGACAAACGAAGTACAGACGCTGTAGGTCTTGTCATAAGCATCTACCAATGTTGAGACTAAATATGCCCTCATGTATTGGGGCACTTATAGTCTACCTTTATATATATATTGTGGTAAGTATGATGTATATAATGTTTTTAGATTACTGGTGGCGTGAAGCACCATTGTTTTTATATTTCCATGTAAATCCTCCCAGTTCCCATGAAGAATTGTTTCCTTTGGTGACGTGTATACTATAGTACCCACTGAGAGAGGAATGTCTGTGTGGAACCGGCGGTGTGGTAGGATTTGGAAATGTTCCCCTCAACCCCAAAAACGCAGCATTTTAAAGTAATGGTGCACCTGTTAATTTAATGCCACAACAGAAAAAATAGGCATAGAAAAATAAAGTCAAAACATGGTCTGGTCTTGGAATATTTGCATATACTGTGATTAAATGTTTTTTGTTTGATTGTTTTTTATTTGAATTTTTTTGTATTTTTTATTCTTACATCTCCCTTATCATTACAAAAGATCCTATTCCTTTGGGGCTGATGATACTGATGTTTTTAGTAGCCTGCCAGTAACTTGTGTAAAGGGACCATCTAAATCTAAAATGCACTGAGTTGACAATAATAAAAGTCATTCAACCTCCACAGCTATTTTTAGTCACTAGATGTAGCCCACTAAATGCTTCCATTACTTCGCATTTGTTTATCTTGTAAAAATCATAGACACATGACACATTACTGTGTGAGACAGTCATATATTGTTCATTTACATGAATGTAATCTACTTTCCATCTTCCTCCTCCGGTCGGAAACAGTTCTATTGGTTGCAAACCACATTATAAGGTGACATTTAAACTTTGTACATGTTCAGTGGCCTAATCATGTTATGACAAATACAGAGGCTGCAGTTGGAAAAACGCACAATTAAATGTAAAATAAAAGACAAAATATAAGTGACTAATGGTGTGGATGTGTTGAACAGTAAAGCTGAGCTGCATTTTTTTATTTTAATTTTTTTGCTTGAATATAACTTGGTTGCATTCGTCGTCCAGATTGTTGTCACGGAAAAAACAGAGTAGAAAGTAGAACATAGAATAGTAAATAAATAAGAACAGTTTATTTCTATAGCACCTTCCACAGACACATGCTGCAAAGTGCTTGACAATAGGAGAGTAAAAGTACACAACATAAGACACAATTATACTGTGTTAACACAGAATAAAACTCCTATAAAAAAAAAAAAAAAAAAAAAAACTTGACTAGTTAAAAGCCTCTGAAAATGAAATTTAGAAGTCATCTTATCTCTTAGTCAGATAACACATCACATGTGGTCTATTTTTAACCCTTTAATCCCTGAGACATTATTTCAAGTAAATTTGCTACTGTGAATTTGCATCTGTTTCAGTGTCATAAAAGCTGCTTTGAGTATGTGTTTGTGTTCCTTTTTTTAGTGTTTTTATTTTACTCTGTTTTAGGGTCAAAACACGGTGGAATAACAGAAAACGACATAGAGAGGAATTGAAGTTTTACAGGTTTTGACTAAATAAGACGCTCAGAATGTACAGCAATAAGAGATTTAGGATGTTGAACATGAACTGTGAACTGGGACACACTGAACAACAAGGATCTGAAGGTTGGTCCAGTCGTTTTTGTTTAGTTTTTTCTACATCAGTCCAGCTGCTTTTTGGCACTTGGTTGAACTCCAAAAAGCAGTTACATGGTCAAAACTTAGTAAAAACACAGTAAAAAACAATAATAAAGGAAAGTCACCACAACACTGTAAACAACAGTAAAAACAAAAAACACCAGGGAAAACGGTGTAAAAAGACACCCAAACCACCTATTTTTATAGTGAGCCGGTCTCATTCACTGCTCCATTCCACGGGGGGTGGGGGGGCTCAGATGTCTATGGAAAGAACAAGGTCTATTCTATCAGCATGTTTTGAAATTTTTCTTATTGAACCAACAGTTGAATTTCTATGAATACTTAAAATAAATCTTACATTCAGAACGCCCACCACAGACACATCAGGGGTTAAAGGGTTAAGCCCCTTTTCTGTATTTTACTTTTGCATATTTCCAAAACTGTTAACAGATCTTAACAGAAAGAGTCACTTAGGGGATGATTTTAGTGTAAAAACAGGATGGATGCAACATCAAACTTCAGTGACAATGACAGGCTTGAACCAAACATTCAGAGGAGGAAAGGAGGGAGGATGAGAGAAGGAAAGGAGTGCAGGAGAAGAGGAAAGACAGGAGGATCGAATGAAAAAAAGGAGGTCGGACAAGAGGACGGAAGTGGGGGAGAGGAGATGAGAGGAGATCAGATCAAAGGGAAAGGAGGAAGGTGGTCAGAGGAAGACAAGGAGGAGGTGGATGAGAGGAGTAAAACGATCGGGTGGGAAGAGATGAGAGAAGGAGAGGAGGAGCAGAAGGAAGGACACGAGGAGAGGAGACAGGGAGGGACGGCTGTGAGACAACATCCTGTGAACCATCAGTCTGGAGAAGACGATGACGAAGAGGAGGCGGAGGGCAGTTGTATCTTTTATAAACATCCAGGATGATGTCTCAGTCTGCTCATCTGTGAACTGGTCAGTCAGACATAGAAGGAAAATGCTTCTCATTTTACAGAAACAACATCAACATCCTTATTTGACTTTTGTCTTTCAACTTTTAACAACCCTTTCAACATCCTTTTTAATTTAACCCCAACCCTGAACTAGGTTTATGTTTAGGCTGATAACAAAAGCATGAGGCCAGAATTAGACTTCATTTACAATAATAATATCTTTTTATTCCTGTGTTTAACCTCAAATCATTTTTGTGGTGCCATCTGGGGTATATCATAATAAATGGTGATTCTGTGCGTTTTGCATTTTTCAGAGTCAGATATTTTTGTAATATTTGTAATATATTTAATTTACTGATCATGTGGATCATCAATAACAGCTCAAAGTAAATTCAAAGGTTATTATATGAAAACTAAAGTTAAAGCAAGAAAAGCATAAAAACAAGCATCGAAAATTTGTCATTTGTCACACAAAGTGAATTTTCCTTTTTTTTTTTTTTGTTGCCGAAGATGACAGTGTTTCCCACATTCGCTATGGAGAATCTGAACAGCCAAGACACAGAGAAACTGCATTTTACCTGAATTATTTCAATGTATTGATAGGATTAATGGTTCAAAAGTTATTAAATGTTTTAGACAGGGTTCCTACAAGTGTCTACAAGTTCAATTTAAGACTTTTCAAGACCTTTTTAAGACTATTTAGAACAGAATTTAATGCCCATTTCATGGCCATACTGACAAAAATTTGTGACTCCCAGAATTTAGAAAAAATTATTTATTTACTCCAACACCTTGATTCCCATCGTTCTGAGTCATTTCTCACCGAGGGCTGCAAAGTTAGCGATAATTGGTTCCGAATTTTCAATTGTCGGGTTGGAACGGGTGGAACAGAGTCGACTAAAGATACTTTCTTTGCATCTTGGACACATTTAAACACAATACAATGAACACATTTATGGCAACATAACTGAACACATACCATATCCAATTTAATATATTTCAAAGACTTTTTTAAGGT
Organism: Sphaeramia orbicularis; assembly: GCF_902148855.1. Classification (NCBI taxonomy): domain Eukaryota; kingdom Metazoa; phylum Chordata; class Actinopteri; order Kurtiformes; family Apogonidae; genus Sphaeramia; species Sphaeramia orbicularis. The sequence continues at coordinate 22,349,000 of NC_043970.1, read as the reverse complement.
ATTAAATGCATATTTTTAAATTCAAGACTTTTAAGACTTTTTAAGACAGAACCAAAACATGTACATGTAACCCTAACCCTAAATGGGTTACCAGTATCCTTATGCATGTTGTGATGTACAGTGGTCAAATGATTTCAGGTTTTTTTTGTACCAGATTTTCTTTCTTCTGCAATTTCCTGTCATCAAGTCCAGTTTCTGTTAAAAAAAAAAACCAAAAAAACAAAAAAACAAAAACAAAACAGAACTATTTGTTTTGAGTCTGGTGATTCTACATCAGATACAACAAATGTTCAAAATGACTTAGACAAATAAAACATAAACATTTATATTCATTGTCAGCATAGTTGTAGTCTCCCACTCATCTCAGGATTTTTTTTTAAATTAAACACATACTTGAGCTGAGTCACAAAATCAGCAAAAGTATGTGAAACTTAAGGGTCCACTGTTTAAGATTTAGGGGCAATTAGAAGGATGTAATTACAGAAATGTAGTATAATATTTATAATTATGTTTTCAGTAGTGTATAATCACAGTTGCTGTGTTTTCATTACCTTACAATGGACTGTTTGTTTCTACAAAAGTAACTGCTCAGAGTCAACCATGTTGCACCACCGTGTTTCTACAGTAGCTCTAAAATGACTTCCTCTTTATCATTTTTCTTCATCTTATAGCGGGTGGTAAGCAGTCTTTGGGTCTGTAGCTGTTACATACTGTATTTGAGTATGGACCAGACTACTAACCCTATAAGTGCCAAAGCTGCAATATTGAGACAAGTGACAATACTGAATGAAACAGAATGTAGCTCCTGATAAAGTTGCCCCTTCAATCCTAATACCATTCCAGGTCATGTTTCTTTTCAAAGTGAAGAAGAAAATCCAGTTTGAAAGGCATGGTCCCAAGCTGGTTTAGTAAGTAAGTATAGTTTATTTAGTTTTAGTTTTGATAGATAGGGACAGATTTGGCTATTCTGCTGATATGCTAAAAAGCTGCTAAAACTTACTGCATTTTATTTTCTGCTAATGTTTTGGTTTCACTTATTTTAAGCATATGTTAACAAAAAACCAAAAACAAAAAAGCTTCCATGTAAATATGTTTCAAGTAAGAATTTTCTAAAACAGTCCAATATGGCCACTGCCCTGTGACATCACAATATGCAAATTAGATGCCCGAATTTACTCCCATCATAAATTTTGAGTCAGACCCTATATTCCTGTCATTTACAGTATAACTTTATTTCTAGCCACTTCGAAGCTACAGCTTTTTGAAATCTTGATATCAAAATTTTATATTTTTTGAAAAAACAAAACAAAACAAAAAAAAAAAACGTGTCACCTAAAGGGTTAATATTGTGTTAAGTAAAAAGACACTGACTCTAATGAGGGACTTAGAACTGTTTTTTGTTTTCCTTTTTTTAAATAAAGCCCTCATTTCTTTCTTTACATCTTAAACTAGTGTCAGTAATTAAACCTAACAATAGTAATTAACATAGTTACCAAGCATCACCAGTGGTTAAACATTATGCTGACATAAATGTATCTAGAAATGTTGATACAAAAATGTGTTGCTTCGTACTTGTTAAGATTTTACAGTTTGCAGAAACATAATATATGGCAACTACATGGACATTATGTTAAATAGTCTTTTGGTTGCAGAACATGAAAATGATTGACAGTTTATTAATGGACTAAGAGGTGACAAATTGAGTCCCTTTGTGTTACTTTGTCCATATTTGTGCACGTGTGAGTATGGTATAGTGAGTGTGATTCGCAAACCTTTGATTAATATAACAAGATCTCCTCCTGAGTTGAGAGGATGTGGCATAAGAGGGATGTTCTGACTCACCCGCTCTTTTGTTGTGATGGATGATGAGGTGGTCAATTTCCAAACTATGGCCTAGTCAATACAGGATATGAATCAGGATCCAATTCAATATGAAAAGAAAATAAACAGCGGCTGTTCACAACAGTCTATTTTTGCATGATACCATTCTAACTCAAATGAATCATTTCAGCTTAAAGAGCTGAGTCAGTGGTAGTAATTACATCCTGACAATCAGCCTCAATCATTGGAGTCTACAAATAATATTTTCCCACTTCACCTCAGCTGTATTATTTTATTTATATACACTAAAGTAAGGTAGCTACTGCCCACTTTCCTGAAAAAACAACCCCTTCCTTCAAAAGGCAACTAAAAAACAGGCTTAGGTTTAGAGGTTTTGAGGGTAAATGAGTAAAACAAGAGTAGTTACGTGGTTTTCAGTCATGCACCTCTGAAATGGCAGCTATTGATAGAAAAAGGTAAAATTGTTCAAGAGTGAATTGTTTGCTAAATTTGAACTGTTATTGGAACGCTTTAACCTTTAAAAAAAAAAAAAAATTCTTATTGCAGTTATTCCTCATAAATGAACCCATAAAGACCCAATACTTTGATGGCAGTTCCCAAATGAATTTTTCTTTCTATTTAACCTTTCTTAAGCGATTTATCACCATTTATTATAATATTATCCTCTGTATTTTGCAGTGAAAATCAGGTATTTTCTGGCATTTAATTTACTAATATGTACTTTAATCATCATGCTGATATTACATTGACGGTTATTATAACAAAAACTGAGAAAACATAAGACAAAATGACTTCAGTAAAATATATCATTAACTAAATATAAAAACAAGTGTGTCCATCCACTGTCATTGATCCAACTCCATGGGTTTTACTGGTGCATCAGTGTTGTAGAAGATGACCACATTTCCACGTTCACTTTGGAGCCTCTGAACGTCCAAATGGGTCATATCTGATGACAAACTGCATTTTACACCAATTATTGACATGTATTGATAGGATTAATGGATCAACAGGTATCAAACAGTTTAGATCAGTAGATGATTTGGGTCACCAGTGGATGTTTGGGTCTTTATGGGTTAAAAAGTATGGTTATTGTTTTTAACCTGGAATGTGTAAATTGAAATTTTCCACTTATGTTACTGCAGGATCTGCTACATTAATATTACACCTTGTGTCAAATAAAATAAATATTTAAGAGGAATCTAAAATGTTTGGCTGAAATCTGTAATACTGCAGAACAGTGGAAAAAAAATCACATACATTAGTTTTTGATTTGCTTGAGGAACATATGTTGATATGTAATGCTTCTACATCATATGTGTCCAACATTGTTCAAACCATGATTTTATACAGTGGTAGTGAAAACAACTCTGATGATCCCTACTTACTTCAAAATGTCATCTACTGTTTGTTCGCTTGAATTTTTATCCATACCTCAAATGCTGAAATTCCACTTTGTGCACTCATTTCCATCCTTTGTTTGACTGAATGATCAAAGTCCATAGGTAGATTAGATTAGATTAGATTAGACAGACGTTTATTGATCCTTTAGGCAGAGCCCTCAGGAAATTGAGGTTCCAATAGCAGCACAACACGAATATACACATAAGAAATACTGCAAGAAAATAGAAACATTAACGATAAAAAAGCAGAAATGAAAAAATGACAATTGCACTTTGGAAAGTACTAGCAGAAACAAAGCAAAGTCGTAGAAGCAAAGTAGTAATAATAAAGTAGTTGTAATATTAATAAATAATATTAAATAGCTTATTATGTTATAATATAATATTATACTATGCACAGTATGTACACATAGTTTAATAATCACAGGATAAAAGTTAGAATAAAGTGGTAACAGGAATAGTAACAACAATATATAAGTAATAAGTAATATTAGCACATAAATAATCATCATCATCATGATTTTTGTGACCATTTGTTCTGAGGAAGGTAAAGTATTGTGTAACTGACCTGGAAATGTGACATTTCAGGTCAGGCTCAGAGTTCCTCTTGTCTCCATCTTCTCCCCTCCCTTCATCACCACACCTTCATTTCCTTAATTGATCCCCACATCCTGCATATCAGTCAGATTAGCCTCAGATTAGCCAGGTAAACACAGGGAAGTGAGTGTGTGTATATGTGTGTGTGTGTGTGTGTGTGTTAACCAGAGGGGGAAGTGGAGTCTTTGATCAGGCTAATGAGCTGCCAGTCCACCCTCCAGGGCCTGCGGGTTGGCTGGGGGTGCATGGACACCTGAAACAACACGGAGACTACGCATACATAGCCTCCAGTGGTCACACACACACACACACACACACACACACACACACACACACACTCATCAATGCAGCACACCCGCATCCTGCCGTCATTATTCTCTGACTGCCACCTCCTACCACCCCCTGCTAGTTGTCTCTATCCATGTGTCAGTCACACCCTCACTTCGCCTTCAATCTCCTCCACAGCTCCCACCCGACTAACAGTTGCCTAACCTTTCACAGTGTTCACACCACCCACCTATCACCCCCCCACCCCTGCTCTGTCTTCAACACCCTTATGTGAAGTCTGCACTGAAGGGGCTTTTATATTTTTTGATATTAGCTAACTCCATTTATAAACTACCGACTGTCAAAAAGCTACAACCTCTAGCTAGCATCAGGCTAAAACAGTACCTCCAACACAGGGTTTTTCAACCTTGGAGTCGGGACCCCACGAGGGGTCGCCTGAAATTTCTAGTAATTGATAAAAATAAATAAATAAATAAATAAAAAACTTACTAATAAAATATATATGGTGAGTTGAGAGAGACAATCACAATACATAAAAGACATGACAAACTGTGAAGCTGAAACTGAAGATGAAACTTTAGGATGCTGCAGCTCTGCCATAATTCATAGTTTGAGTTATTGTTTGTTCAGTATTAATTGTCAGCCTTGTAAATCCAAGCTGGACTGACTGTACATATCCTGACCAAGGAAAATTTTCATTTCATTTCATTTATTTCATTCATGGTTGTGCATTTCATCAGTAAACATTCAATAACCATCAAGTAAACAATCATGTACACACCCATGCTCGAAAAGGAGCAGGATGAAGAAAATCTTATATTTTCTGCCCCCTTCTAAATAATAACCTTAATGGTTAGCCATACTCAGCTAGCTATAAAATCATACTGTATAAAGTCAGACAAACCAAACTAAATACATCCAAAGATAATACAAAATGAATACAAAACCAAGTGCAAAACTACATGTCCGGAAAGTACAAAACATAAGTAAATTTATACCTGACGAAATGATGCAAAAACATTATACCAGACCAAAATAACTAAATAAATATATCACAAGATGCAAAACAAATAAAATTCCCACTCTGTGCAGTAATCTACATCCAGCTCCATAATAATATACATTATATAGACTAAATGTCATCTAAAATTACCATTTATTTGTAACATAGTATAGCAAACTATTGCATGATCAAAAACAAATTAATTTAAGCAAAAATAAATGTCTCTGTTTTGAATGTCTGGGGTTGCCAGAAATTTGTGATGTTAAAATGGGGTCACGAGCTGAAAAAGGTTGGGAACCACTGCTCTAGTATCAAATAAAATTGGAAATATTTATAACCTGTTGAATTTTGAACCTACATTTTTATGTACAAAGAGAAATCAGAATTTTTATCAATCTAAAGGTTAACTGACTTTATTATCCTCATAGGATATTCAATGTCTGTATTTTACCCATGCTAATGCACCAACAACTAGCATTAGCATAAGCAATTAGCATTAGCACATAGTACACATTTAGAGCAGTGAGCTGCTTTGAAGGCGCTCAGGGACCGACTCCAGATCTTGGTCAGGGACAACGACAGGAGAATGAACCCATATGTACCTGTTTTTAACATGTGCCTAATATAAAGTCCTTTCTGTTCGAAGTGGAGTGTAGCTAACTCCACTCTAAGATAATATGCAGCCTTTACATTACAACTGAATCAAATAAAATGAAATCTTGTGTCCTTCAGTTTTGTCAAATGTATCCAACAATGTTCTCAAAATGTTCTAAATTTTGCTAAAATGGCCACTTCAATATTTTGATATTAGTTAGTTTTAAAACCAACCACTCGTAACCTTTTCACTACATCTTTTATTTTTAAAAAATCAAATAAATAAAAAAATAACGTGACTTGTTTACCTACATGCTGACTGTCACCAGCTGCAACCTTTGTATTGCAATTTTATTTACTAAAGACTAGAAAGAAAACATAGGTTGTCGATGTGTTCAAACTGGTCATTGAAACAGACTTTTTTTTTCATACCATCAGGTAACTCCATCTCTGATGACTCATTACCAATGACTGCAACTTTTCACATGCACACTAAAAATCTGATCATGATCTGATTTCTGTATAGATTATTCAAGTGACGTATATAAGTATGTAAACAGCAAAACATGATGTATTTTCTCAGATAAAAGCAGTATTTGATTGTGAGAAATCGGATTAACACAACTACATTTCTCTCCAGTACTCAGATGTCTTTGCACATATGTCTGTTAATCTGATTTATTTTGTTCTTTTACATCTGTGCATGTGTTTTTAAAAAAAACAGTCATAGAGAATGGAAGTGGTATAGCCACAACGTGAGCAGAAAACAGTGACAGGATGTTTGAGTCTCCCATCACTACATAAAATACCATTATCTAACATCTAATAATGGATTGTAACATGTAAACCTGGGTTTTTCGATGACTATATTTTTGAAGTGCATGTAAACGTGTAAGATCCAGTTATTACAATTACTGATTACTCCCGGTTATCGGACTCATTAGTCAATTTTCCACTGAACATCTGCGCAAAACTTTACCGATATTTACTAAATGTCAAAACAACAGAAGTGCGTAATGTTGGTTTTTCCATTAAATCACAAATGCGATGATTTGTTTATTTATTATCGCGAGATGACACAAGAAGTCATTCCATAAACATGGCAATGAACGTAAATATGGTGCTGATTTACAGATATCTTCATTATTATTATATATTACCCCTCTATCTTGTACTAAATTAAAAAATGATTGGGTTTCCTGGTGCGTCCACACATACCGCAACATGTTTCTTCTTCTTCGCTTGTTATAACGTCTATTAACATCCGTTTTTTTAATTCACCTGACTGTAGTTGCGAAAAAAAGGTCTTTCCAGTGCAGTTTTGCATGATATACCATTTGCGCTATGCCCAAAAAACCACCTCTTGCCAGCGCAAAAATTTTTAATCGAAAAATGAGACTTTTGGCAAAATTGTCATTTTTCCATTAGGTAAATTTGTATGTGCAACATATATTTGCGCAATTTGAGAGTGAATGGAAAAGCAACTATTGAGAGACATGGGACCACATTTTGAACAAAAATCCATATACAGTCTTTTTTTGTTGTTGTTGCTATTTTATGGTTGCAAGAGTATAGAACATTAAGTACCATTATCTTAGAAACGCAGTCACCAAACGGGTGAAGTAAAAAAAAAAAAACAGCTTCAGCACAAAATGGATTTCAACACAGACTTCACGTACACATGTGAATCTTACATAGTGACACTTTAAATGTTTATCCATAAATGATGAAATAACATTGTTTATAGTGTCAACGCACATCCTTTTAACACTTCTTTCCTGTCCACCTCCAGTGTCATCCATATTTAATGTAACAAATGCTGCTTTTCCACTCACAGTATCAGCTCAGATTGTTTTATCTTTTCTTGACTTGGTTCAGGTTTGGCACCAGTGTTTTGCATTTCCCCAGCAGGTACAGTACTGTGGTCTGTGGTTGATTTATCAAGATAAAGCCTTGCTTGAAAATTTGATCCAGTGTTTTTGTAGATCTCCTGCTGGCTTGGCTTGGTGTTACATGATGACACACATATGTATTGAGTCTCACACAGTAAAAATACCAAATAAACTGTCAATTCAAGGCAAATTGCAAAGCATAAGCGCCCCTTCATCTCACCTCCATTATTCTCATTAACCCTTCATAGGACACTCATAGAAATACTCTAAAATTAAGAAAAAATTTGGAGGACATAACAAAACTTTATTGCTTTTGTGAAATTTTTCGAAATATTTTATTGTTATGTAGAAAATCAAGGTTAACCCATTTTTGTTTTTCAGCCAGTGGTTGTGGGCGTGGTGGGTCCGCTGAATTTGTGGGTTTTTAATTCAACATAATCCAACAATTTTATCTTAAAATACTCAACAGATGTTTACTTCATCCCATTTACAAGCAATATAAAAGCATATATGTTTAATATTTGCCTTCTGCCTTTGCTAGATCACTTTTATGAATGGAGGTGCTACTCGTTATTAGTTTGTTTTAAATAAAATGTAATATAATCAAGATATGAGAGGAAAAAAAATCATTTGAAAATAATTACTTATCATTCTTCTTTAAAAAAAAAAAAAAAAAAAGAAAAGAAAAGAAAATGGGTCCCACAGACCCAAACACCATACTAGAGTTAATGAAGTTACCATATTTGGTTCCTTACCTGTAAATGGCAAAAAAAAAAAAAAAAAAAAAAAAAAAATCCAAGAAGCAAATATAAAAAATACAAGAAAAACACATGTAAGGTGAAAGGAACATATATTTTTTAACCATAGAACATCACTTTTAGAACATTACAACAACATAAGGGCAGATCCAGACACATGTCCACATCCACATTATCCCTTTGAACATCATTACTGACATTATTACCATTACTTAATGGTACCTAACAAAGCAGTTAAACTTGTTTACTCACTGTAACTGTTGCTGTCACTGTCTTGTAATGGAAAAAATAGTCACTTGCCCAATAAAGGGTTCAAAAGATTTTTTTTTCCACATATGTCATCAGTCAATCTTGTCCCTATTCTTTAGCTTTTGGTACATTGATGATATTTAGAGCTAACCTATCAATCATATTCCCATGTTTGTGGAAATATTAAACTGTACAATGGTCATACTTCTATATATTTAGCTTTTTCAATATCAGACTCAGACAAAAAAGTCACAAAGTTGAATTATAGATAACCAGCTAAATACATTTTCCTGCCAATGACTCTTTTTAATCAGTATTTTTAAAGAAACCAAGAATGTGACAAGTCCTATATGTATGTTTTTGCTGACTTGTGTGCTCATATCATAAAACAAACTCCCATGATGCCACATTATTTCACATCCTTGTCCATATCTAAGTCTTTTGCTATTGTTTTGATTGACTGAATTGATTGAATTTGAGTGTTCAATTAATAATTAATCCTTGAATTAATTTATTCATTATGTAACATGTCACTGACAGTCATAGTATCACCTGATGAGCTTTGCTAACTTTGGAAAATACTTAAATTAAGAGCATACAGACAAAAGAGCACTTTTTTTTCTATCATTGTTGCTGTAAATTGTTAGGTATGCAAACAACTCTGTTAATGCAATCAATTCCACTCCTGACAGCTATTGATGAAGACAGCAGGAACATCCGCACATTCGTGTTTAAACTTCGAACAGCGTGAGTTGTTTTCACTTTGCCTCGTCAATTTTCTTGTCTTTGAAAATATGTTGGCCTGCTGGCGCATGTTGGAAAGAGATATACGAGAATGTTATTGGGTCTTGGTACCTAGGAGTGAAACATCCGCATGGAGCAGCAGTTGTAGATCACTATGTTTTATGTTTTGAGAAGGTTCGTAAGTGCATGTAGGCTGAGCTTGTAGAGACCAGTGTGAAAACCATGCAACAGGTCTAATGGCCTTTTACCAGGAACACAGGAATTTATTTAGTAACCACTCCATTAAGCAGGGCACTTTAGTTGACTTTTACTGCAGAAGTTTAGCTCTGGGTATGGTTCCCTGGGCTATGGGTGGGTGCTCCAAAAGCCACTATTCCTGAGGTAAAACCTTTAAATGGGAGAAACTGAGAGTATCTGAACTCTGCCAAAGTGGAGTTTGCAGTGCTTAATATTGCAAGAGTTCAGACTTAAAATCACATGTTAATGGCTGCTGTGGTGTGTGGAAGTATGGGAATTTTGGAAGTGGATTTTCACCTCACAGTTCTGGTGTCCAGATAACAGCTGCAGCTTTTGCTTAAATGAGTGGTATTTGGCTTTTTTAAAATGGAATTATGCAATTTTAAACATTTCCCTGTGGTCTACATAAACTGTAAATGCTATGCTTGGGTCTGAATTGTTCATTAAAGGTGGGGTATGAGATCTTAGAAAAATGGTTCGAGCAAGATTACATTTTGAACATGCACAATTCAAAAGTCCAAACCCCTTTCTTCAGACATCCCTCCGAAGCCACGCCTCCAGAGTACTGGCACGCGCAATGCTTGTTCACGAGGGTTCACGAGTGCTGCACAGCAACAATTCGCCGGCTGAGGCTCTGCTCCGCCCCCGGCTCCGGCCCCGGCTAGGGCTCCGATGCCGTCTATGGTCCGGCTGGGCCCTGGCCCCAGCTTCATCTCCAACACCACCTGAGGCTCCGACTACAGCCCCAGCTCCAGCTTCGACCCCGCCTGAGGCTCCATCCCCGGCTCCGGTCCCGTACGGTCCCGTACGGCCCCGCCTCGGGCTCCAAGGCCGACTACGGCCCCGGCTGAGGCTGAGGCTCCAACTCGCGTATCCATGCATACCTCATTCAGTCTCCTCAAACACCCCCGCTCTTACAGAACAGCCCCAGTTCATACCTATCTGACTAGCGTTACATTTCCTAGTGATTTATGTTAGTGACAAAACAGTTTGCCGGTGAAAATTCCATCCTAATATAACTAATATAGCCAGGTTCTGGCTTCGCTTCCTGTACAAGCACTTCCAGCCTCTGGGAATGCGCAATTCATGCTTGAAGAGGGGTATGCGCGGGGGGGGGGGGGGGGTGGCAGTTGAGTTTGATAGACATATCACCGTTCAATCATTTCGAGTGGGTGCTCAAAATGATTGGATGGTGTTTTTTCAGTCCTGTTCATTCCACAGGTGACTAATTTTTTAAATTTTTGTGTTACAGCATTTAATTAATTAGTTGTAATCGGGGTGTGAAGGGGATTTTAAGGAATATAGTAAAAAAATGCTCCAGGAAAACATCTCAGACCCCACCTTTAATTCAACTCCACAGGTCCATCTTCAACCCTATTTCTGAGTAATGACACCAGAAAGGTCATTTTGAGCGCTGGCCCTTTAAATGCCAATGAGTCACTTCACGCCCCACCCCCTCCAGGTAGTTGGCTGTGCTGTTCTATCCCGTTCAACCAACAACTGAACATTTTAGGTAATCGGCTTGAAGTTTGGAAATATTTTTTTAGTTTTTACTACAACCGCTGCTGCTGACAACAGTTATTAACGCAAACACCGGGACACAATGGGAGAACCAGGTCCGGCTGTCATCACACACTAACAAGGTTGGTCTGGTTCTTACTGTGGCCTAGTTCCACTCAGTGTGTTCATGCCCCCCTCTGCCATAACATAGTGACGGACCGTTCTGTGCAGACTCCAATCAGACGGACCAGAGTTCAGCAGATCCGGACGCAGAATAGCAGTGAGTTGCAATAAACCGTCATGTTCAGTCCTGTATTAAAGTCTTATGCTGCCTTCAGATGCTACCAGGAATAGTAACATTGACAAACCGTCATGTCCAGTCCTGTGTAAAAGTACTGCCTTGACAGACCGTTCTGCGCAGACTCAGATCAAATGGACCGTAGTTCAGCGGATCTGGACACAAGACGCCAGTGAGTCACAATAAACCGTCATGTTCAGTCCTGTGTAAAAGTCTGTGGTCCATGTCCAGGTCAATACTAAACATATTTCTTCCTAATCTGTGTGTTACACTATAACCTTTCGTCATCAAGTCATGTGAATGTGATGAAGTCGTACAGTAATGATGTAAAGCCCTTTCAAAGACATATATAAGGTAACTAAGAACGCATTCTTATCTGTTACTTTTGATTTCAATACAAAACACAATGAAGGCCATTATATTTTGTCCTAATCTATGTGTTAAACCAGTAACCTTAGCTCAGCTTCCCATTTTATCAACTCTACTGCTTCTAGAACAGGGGTCTCAAACATGCAGCCCGGGGGCCAAATGCAGCCCACCAAAGGTTCCAATGTGGCCCGTGGGATGAATTTGCAAAGTGCAAAAATTCCACAGTCAAGGCTGTGGAACTCATTTTAGTTCAGGTTCCACATACAGACCAATATGATCTATAGTAAAATAATAATAAAACCTACAAAAAAGAATGACTCCATATTTTCCTCTCGGTTTGATGTGAAAAAAATATTACACTATGCCTATAAATAATCAAATTTGTATCTTTGTTTTAGTGCAAAAAATAACATTAAATTATGAAAATACTTACATTTGCAAACTATCCTGAAACAATAAAATGTGAATAATCTGAACAAATATGAACAACCTGAAACGTCTAAAGAAAATTAAGCACAATTTTAACAATTTTCTGCCTGTTCAAATCGGGCTGAATGTGGCGCCTAAAAGAAAATGAATTTGAGACCCCTGTTCTAGAACTTGTGGATTCCCATGGGTCGACATGCTAGTTTAGTATAATTTTCTCACTTGATTTAGTAGGATGTCAATGCAAATCTAAATGTCCTGACGACATAAACACCCACCCTGTATAAACTACCCAATATGCTGAGTCTTAACAATGGAAGAACTTTACATCTTGAATAGTTTTTGGTGAAAAGGGCCCCAAAACCTTTTCCTGTCGTTCCTCCTCATGCAGGTTTACAGCTTCCTTCACACACACATATCACACCTCGTTACCCCCGCTGACCCCTCAACCCTGATGTGTGTCACTCAAGGTGGTGACAGTCAGGGATGGTGCTGCCGACACAAGGGCACTCAAGCGATAAGCATTTGTCTTTGCCCTCCTGCTTTTCTTTCTTTCTTTCTGTCTTCCCTCCATCCCTCTGTGGCCTCTGTAGCCTGGTGCTATGTGACCCACTGACCCATGACTTGATTGGTCTCTGACAGCCATCAAAGCACTTTCCTATTTCATGTCAACAATGACAGCTACAGGACAATATATTACTTGGATGTATAAAAAATACTTTAAGCTAAGGAAGTTGGAAACAAAGAGCAGCTGGGAGTTTGGATCACACATGTGCTGCACTGCTGTTTTAATGTATAACCTAGAATCTAAAATTGGCTAACTATATGATCTTTTCCTTGCGTTTGTTATGTTAGATGGCTGGGACCTTTCTTATCCCCATTATAACTCCAAATTACAGGTCTATAATGATCAGGAGGAGAAGCCTAATATTAAAGTTCAAAACTCCTGAGTCTTCTGTCCAGCTATTCAGACCTTTTTCAAATAAAGCCATGTCTCCATAAGCGTCTTTTGCTTTACTCACAGCGTTGTCTGGAAATCTGTCTCACAATAACTGAGAAACTCACATTTTCACATCCTACGTCTCTGCACAATCTGCATGATTTCAAAAGCTCCTTACCACAGCTGTCTTGTGTGTTATATTTAGCTCACTGTGTTACAACACTCTTAGATGTTTGCCGCTGACACGTAAAACCAAAAGAAAAAAAGTTCCCAGTGTGAAGGAAATGGAAACAAAACACTGACATATGATGTCTGTGGCCAGATTTCAAACAATACTGGGTCACAGTTTTTACAGATGATGTGAGATAAAAAGCATTTTAGGTTTTGTGGTTAATGATACATGTCATACTGACATGGACTGACTCATCATTTCAGCAAAATGACTGCAGTTATTAGATGTACATGATAAAATATTTTAAGTTTTGTTCTACATCATTACAAAGAAAATACTTAGGTTGATTTTTTTTTTCCCTCCACTCCACCATCTGAATTACGGCCCATCTGACACAGCCACTTTTACCATTTTGTGTGTCTCAGGATGTTTTCACAGCGCTCACTTTTGACGGGGTGATTTACATCCTCTTTAGACCATCTTATTGAGGAGATACACACACACACACACACACACAGAAACACACACAAAACCACACAAACACACACTACACAGACTAAAGAGCGGAAGACAACCACAGCAAGAAAACAGGTTGATGATCAAACTGGTTTAACAGAGGCCTTATGATGTTTGTGTAGAGATCTTGTCCTAGAAATCTGTTTCACATACTCAGCCCTTGACAGAGCTTCCGCTGAACTCAATGTGAGGGTGATGGATATTTCAGAAGTTTGTGGGTCCTGTCACACAAATATGCAGTGTCTTTAAAAGCTGGTTTCCTGGCACAGGATTAAGAAAGGGTTCAAAAGCAGTAGTTCCCGTAATAACAAAACATTATACTTTGAAGGCGTACTTTCACGTGCCATGAGCAGACAACTTGCATGTTTTGGTTTTCGATGAATACTGAATTGTCAGTGAGGTTAGCAGTTAATGTGTTCACTCAATTATGTAGTCATTCAACAAAACAAGTGCAGACAAAATAGGAGCTGATATGCTTTGATAAAAAAATTTTTAAAAAAAACAGGAACTTTAAGCTTTCCAACCAGGGACCTTTCTGTATGGAGTTTGCATGTTCTCTCCGTGTTTGCGTGGTTTTTCTCCGAGTACTCCGCCTTCCTCCCACCATCCAAAGACATGCACTGATAGGTTAATTGGTTAATCTAAATTGCTCATAGGTGTATAAATGTGAGAGTGATTGGTTGTTTGTCTCTATATGTCAGCCCTGCGATGAACTGGTGACTCGTCCAGGATGTACCTCGCCATCACCCATAAGTGACTGGGATATTCTCCAGCACCCTAACAACCCTAGTGAGGATAAAACAGGTTCAGAAGATGAATAAATGAACTTTGAACTTAAACCAGATTACACAGTAAAGATGACTAATATACTCCCTTTCTTCTTCTATATCTTTCAACAAAACAGTTAGTGTTTCAGCCTTTTCAATCACTATCTGTATCATAGAGATGTTACCAAATCAAATCTACGTCTTAAAATGTCACATTACAGGGTTTATAAAATGAAATGTTGGTTAAATGAGTAGCTTTAAGGCAAGACAAGGCAAGTTTATTTGTATAGCACATTTCATATAGAGGTCAATTCAAAGTGCTTTGCATAAAACATAAAAGCATCACAGGAGAGGCGTAAAAATACATTTAAGATGAGAGAAAGTTAAAATAGACATTAAAATCATCAGCAATAAAATGTGATTTTAAAGTTCATTTAAAAGACATTATTTTAGAGTTTAAGGGAAAGCTGCAGTAAACAATAATGTTTTTAGGCCTGATTTAAATGAGCTGACAGTTTGAGCAGACCTCAGGTATTCAGGAAGTTTGTTCCACAGGTGAGGAGCAGAAGAACTGAATGCTGCTTCACTTTGTTTGGCTCTGGTTCTTTAACTATAAACACTTTCATTCCCATTAGAAATTAGTGACAACAAATAAATAATATCTTACTAATGTCAAATGACACAAAACTGCTGATTTTTAACCTTTAATATATTGATATTTATTATATGTAAGTATATATGTCTGTAAGTTTCATCCACGTTCATGTACTCACTGTGAGTTTGTGATATAGTCTGGTTTATACTGGGAGACGGGGTTTTGTTCTCCATTTCTAAGTTCACAGTAGCTATAGTAGTGTTGCAAATTGTTGCTAATGTGGAGGAGTAGGTTGTTTGTGGAAAACCCAGCCCAACTCCTATAGAGAAAAAAAGACAATATGAATGGCAGTCAATGGTAACACACACACTTCAGTATCCCATTTCAATTGTGCCAATATTTACACATATTATATTTATCTATTGAGGAGATTATTTTCCAACAAAGTCACACTTTGTGTTAAAGATAGTAAAGCAACATCTAGTTTTGTGTGAAATGGCTCAGTGAACTGCATCTCTCCTTACACTGGATACAAAACAGTCATTTCCTCGATGTATATTTGTTCTTTAGGTGGAAAGTGAAAAAGAATTACAAAAAAGGGACGAATTACTGCAATGTTGTCGTTAATGTTGATGCTACAGACACCTTCAGTGACTCTGAAGACTTTGTGGTGACAGTTACGACCGTGTCACCTCTGCGACTTTTGGATGTGTTGAATTTCACAACAATCTACGACCATCTTGACATATTGAATTATTCTGAATTCTTATAATTAAACCGACAAATTGTATGTGTAAATGATGGAAGTTCAAATGGGATCGTATCACTGTTGTTGTCGACATAATGTACCTTTAACACTGTCATCATTGTCACTGCTTTGCTGATCTGTTCTGCGCTCTGTCTTTGTGGTCATTTTTGTTAAATCTCTAAGTAACCAAAAAGCAGAAGTTTGAATTAAAAAACTAAGTATTAGTACACTTACTATGTTTATCAGCAAATAGCAGCATGTCTGTATTTCTGAAGGAGAAAATCTGCCTTTGTCTGTCTTCATTATTTGATTACTTGTGAAATAATCCCAGTTAATTCCAGTTAATCATATCATTGGGGCTTCAACAGGGAAAACTTTCTGAAAATTGTCCTTAATTCTTTGTGTTTGGCCTTGTTGCTTGTTTAAAATTAAACCTATGACGCATTATAAGCGCTAACTAGTTTGGAGGGTCTAGCAAGTATATTTCAGGTACGAACACACAAGTCTATGTGTCCTCTTTATGTCTTAACACAGCTCCACATATTAGCAACCCTCTCCATTTAAAGTCTTCAACTAGGTTTGTTCTGCTGCAAAGACTTAGACGTACAGAGTGTCCTCCATCGACAGAAGTCTGAACTCAGTTGCTGTGTAACATTGCCAGCTATTGATTTCTACAATGTACTGTATAAGAGCTGGAGAGATTGTGTGGTGTGAACATTCAGCTTCAAATGTGTGTCTGAATGTGCGGTATGTCTGTATTGACATGTATTCCTCCTCTCAAATAGCCTCTCTGTGCATTACCTCTTTCTACCCCTGTTGTTCTCCAGCTCAGGTGAAAGGGATCCTGGGAACAGCCAGGTTCCAGCTTCCCAAAAGCCTCTCAGTGCTCATGACTTACAATGGAACAAAGATTGTCTCAGTGTTGGGATGCTTATGAGAAACCCAACCCAGACTGTAATGGCCAGTTTGACAACAGAGATCTAACAGGAGAATAGAGGACAGGCCATGTCGTATAAGCCTGGGAGATAATGTTTTTACACCTAAACATCATGCAAGAATACAAGTCTGTAACCCACTCCACAGAGGGGACAAACAAATATCTAATATCAGAAATCAAGTAAATCAAGCGAGAACAGATGGTAAGAATGAACAGGACCCGTGGGTGAAAAAAAAAACAAAAAACAGGTGACGAAAGACAGAGTGTGCATTATTCACAGGGTGTGACACCACAGCAGAGCCTCCTATGGTAAACATGTGTGGTGCTTTGGGGCCTAGTGGCTGCCTCAGCTTCGCCTTAGGGTTAGTTATGTTAGTCCAGTATTTCACCGACAGGGTAGAAATACTATACGTTTTATGTTTAATAACACATCAAATACTTTAACCCAAAAAGACCCAGTGCTACTTTTGTGGTAGTTCCCAAATAAATTTCTGTCTAGATTTCACCTTTTTTGAGTGATTTATCCCCATTTATTATAACATTATCCTCTGTATTTTGTTTTTTTTTTCAGTGAAAATCACGTATTTTCCTGTATTTAATTTGCTGATTATGTAGAAATTTTATTAAAATTCTGATTAAAGTTGAGGGTTATTCTATTAGAAACAGAGAAAACTGAAGAAAAAGTGACTTTCTCAGCAAATATATCATTAACTGAACATAAAACAAGTGTGTCCATACATATCCTTGACTTTTATTTTCTTTTATTTCTTTCCTTTTCTTTATTTAATTTGATTTGACTTAATTTGATTTTTATTTATTATTATTATTATTATTATTATTATTATTATTATTATTATTATTATTATTATTATTATTATTATTATTACTTTTTAAATTTTTTTCTTCTTGAGAAGTCCACACCACATACACATCTTACACATTACGCTACACACAGAACATTTACACAACCAGGACAGGACATCTTTACTACTGACTGACATGTGTTTCTTTTGTATATTACATGCCATATGTCTTAACCCCACACACACACACACACACACACACACACACACACACACACACACACACACACATTATGATGATGTAATATACATATTGTATAATACTGTACATAATGTCACTTGGTGTCGCTTCAATAAAGGTTAAATAAATAGATAGATAGATAGATAGATAGATAGATAGATAGATAGATAGATAGATAGATAGATAGATAGATAGATAGATAGATAGATAGATAGATAGATAGATAGATAGATAGATAGATAGATAGATAGATAGATAGATAGATAGATAAACAAAAAAGTGTGTCCATCCACTGTCAATAATCAAACTCCGTGGGTTTTACTGATGAATCAATGTTGTAGAAGATGACTGTGTTTCCACTGTAACTACAGAACCTTTGAATGTCCAAATGGGTCATATGTGATGACCATGAAAAGATGACAAACTGCATTTTACACCAATATTTATATGGATTGATAGAATTAGCAGTTATTAAACATTTTATATCAGTAGATGATTTTAGTC
Source organism: Sphaeramia orbicularis (assembly GCF_902148855.1). Classification (NCBI taxonomy): domain Eukaryota; kingdom Metazoa; phylum Chordata; class Actinopteri; order Kurtiformes; family Apogonidae; genus Sphaeramia; species Sphaeramia orbicularis. The sequence goes on along the minus strand of NC_043970.1, from coordinate 22,330,577 downwards.
ACCGGTGGATGTTTGGGTCTTTATGCGTTAAATGACAAACTAAGTATTCCCTACACATATCCATATAAAGGTTTCATAGTAATTTACTATTAATAATCATACGGTATCAAGGTATTCCAAGGATGAAGTACATATTTAAATCCATCCATCCATCTATGCATGCATCCAATAATAATGGCATTGATGGCGAGTCCTGGCATCAAAAAATCTCTGCAAAAGGAAATGGTATAAAGAACAAGTAGCTCCGTCTTATTGCGCAAAATCTTCATCAATACAGTGTGTAGGTGTTACCGCCATTGTTATATCAAAACCAGTGAAATAGCTAGTGAAAGGGCAGGAAAATTGAAACTGAAATAGTCAAACATCTGCAGGGTTATTCCAATACACTCCTCCCTGTGGTCAGATCAACCCCAACCAAGATCTTCCCCTAAACCTAAAAATAACCAAACCTTAATCAAGGAAATGAGTGGGTTGTATCAGAAGCTACATTAATGTAACTGTTTGGAGATTTGCTTGAAACGTTGCTTTCAATTCATGTTTCTGGAATTTCAGGTGATAAACAGAAACTAAATGAATATGAAATATGACTTTTGTTCAATAAAGGTTAAGAAAACCTATAAAAAATTGATAGTCATAATAATGAAAAATGTTGCTGTTGAATCCCAGTATAATCCATCTTTATACTGGGACCAGACCATACAAAAATATGGTCTGGTCCCAGTATAAAGATGGAGGGTCTTAATACTGATGTTACATCAATACTCTGTCTTATATGTTAGTGTGTGCTTGTTGTCCCTCATCTAGTTGGTCTGTGCTGTCCATTACCATGCGGTATTGTTCTTACCATCGCTGGTATGTGCTGCCCTTTACCATTAGTGCTGTTGTAGTTTTTTGTTTGTTTTTTTTCTTACCATTGTTGGTATGTAATTATTGCTGTTCTTTACCACTTGTGGTATTGCAGTTTTTTGTTTTTACCATTGTTGGTATGTAATTATTATCATGTAAGTTGACGGTTAACTGTTACCTGTGGTAACACCACCAGGAATGTACTTTGCTTCTATATTTTTTTTTTTACACACATTTTGGTTATGCAGTGTAAATACTGTCAAATGAATTTATTCTAATTTGGTATAGGTCTATTTTTGTTCTATTTTGTCCATTTTTCTGGCTTGAAGTCGAAGGACAGGAGTGAGTATTTAAAATGTTATTATGTTAAGTTATTTGATGATGAGAATGGGGGTGGGATTAAATAAGTTTTTCTTTTTCCCACTCCTTTTTGAGTATAAATGAATGTTTTTTTTTTCTTTTTTTTGTGTTTGTGAATTTGTTTGTATTCTATAAATGCTCGAAATAAACAATGAATGAAATCACTGAGGACGTTGAATCTAAAAAATAAGAGGGTTAACTCAAACTCAAACTAAATATTTTTCACATGTTGTCCAAAACTGTCAACATTTTCAAACTCAACCAAATATGTAACTGCATGTAAAATGTTCTATTAATATATAAATTATATGATGGCGTTGCTGGAACAATCTCTAGCTTGCATGAAAAACTGAGAAAATCTGGAAGAGAATCCACAGTAGTGTGAACTTAACTTCGAAACAAACAAAAAATAAAACATATTCAGTATTTCCTGTCTTAGATCATTTTGAAATCTTCAACTTGAATACATCCAGTATATGGTTAAGAAATTAATTAACAAAACTTCCTGTAAAACACAGGTGCCAAACATGCGGCCCAAGGGCCAAATCCGGCCCATGGGATGAATTTGTGAAATGCAAAAATCACATTGAAAATATTAATGATCAAAGTTGTTAGAATCATTTTAGGTCAATTCAATCTACAGTGGATCAGACCAGTAAAGTACTATCATAATAAACTATAAATAATGAAAGGTGCTAATTTTTCTCTTTGTTTTAGTGTAAAGAAAGTTACATTTCACAAAAATGTTTACATTTGCAGACTAGCCTTTTGCAAAAAATGTGAATAACCTGAAATGTCTTAATAGACGCATGTGGAATTTTAAAAATATTCTCCCTGTTACTAAATGTTTTGTGTATTTGTAGATAAACTGTGCGTCTGTATGTTGTGATGCATATGTATTAATGATAAACTAATACTGTTAACAGTGCACTTGTTTTACTTAAGAATTTTCAGGTTGTTCATATTTGTTCATGTTATGTTCAAGTACAGTTCGTAGATTTAAACATTTTCATTACAGAATTCACTTTTTTCACTCCAGAGTTCTTATCCTGTTATTTATATTATTTTACTGGTCCAGCCCCCTTTATATCATATTAGGCTGAATGTGGCCCCTGAACTAACATGAGTTTGACACCCCTGCTTTAAAAGGTCTAAATGTAAACGTGTATATGTGTACCCAGTTATCAATGCTGCCTGACAGGTTTTGACCTTTAGCCTTGAAACAAAATCTATAAAATATTGGCTTGTCGAGTTGTATTTGCACCTTTTGTTAATGCTTGAATGTCTAAATCTCAATCCACTAGCTTTAATTCTAGTTACTGCTAAAAACTAACAATAGCCGCGTTACCATAGAGGACGTTACAGCACCAAATCTGGCCTTCCATAATGTCTGTCTGTCTTTTTTATCAGTCTCTCTGTCCGTCTGCGTGGGTGTGGTCATGCCTGTCTGAAGTTTCGGAGGCTCTGAGCTGAGCATTGTACAAAGTGACAACCCCATCAAAGAGAGCGGGCCTGCATAAAAGAACGTTTTATGACTCTGCCCTTCAAAAGAACAGTTTGAGGAGTTCAAAGCACACACACAGGGACAGGCTGGCTGTGGATGGAAAGTTCAGCGCAAAACCAAAAGTGAGGCACACACACACAGAGAGAGAGAGTGAGAGAGAAAAAACATAAAAGGACGAAGAGAGGAAAACCCTCAAAAGCCATTTGATATCTCTCATGCAAGAACGGCGTTAACCTGCCTCACTTTGCATTTCCAGTCCAACGTTAAATCTTCAACATGCGGTTGTCATTCCCTCCGTGGCAGATGCACATCAATCCCAGCCCACAGTGTTTGATCAATCTCACCAGTTTACATGTGCACTTTTAGGGCACACACCTTTCAGCCACATGCCAGGAATTTCTTCAGAAGACAGGAAATGTCATTTAGTGATTTACAGTTAGGTATTGACGAATGGCTAAAAGGGGAACAATGGTCAGCGGTGATGCATTGCCCTTTTGCGCACTCATCCGCTATTGTGCAAAGATTTAAAACCTCATCTGAATGGTCTGACGTGAAAGCAGACGCAGGCAAACACCTACTGTGTTTTTAATTAAAGGCCGCAAATCAAAGCTTTCAAAGTGAAAAGTACTTTCAGTGCAGTAAAAATAGTCCCTAATAACAGTCCTTTCACAAAGAGAAAATGTAGTTTTGATCAAGAAATTTCAAACAAATCAGTAGTCGCTTTTCCGTTGGACATCTGCGCAAAACTTTACCGATATTTACTAAATGTCAAAAAACAGAAAGTGTGTAATGTCAGTTTTTCCATTAAATCACAATGCGATGATTTGTTAATTTATTATTGTGAGATGACACAAATAGTCATTCCATAAACATGGCGAATGAACGTAAACTTAGTGTTGATTTACAGATATATTCATTATTATTATATATTACACCTCTATCTCGTACTAAATTAAAAAATGATTGAGTATCCTGGTGTGTCCACACATATCGCGACATGTTTCTTCTTCTTCTTCTTCTCTTGTTGTAATGTCTGTCAACATCCGTTTTTTTAATTCACCTGACTCTTGTTGCGAAAAAAGGTCTTTCCATTGCAGTTTTGCGTGTTATACCATTTGCGCTACGCCCAAAAAACCACCTCTTGCCAGCGCAAAACCTTTTAATCAAAAATGAGACTTTTGGAGAAATTGGCGTTTTCCCATTAAGTAAATTTTTATGTGCAAGATATATTTGCGCAATTTGAGGGTCAATGGAAAAGCGACTAATGTCTGTGGTTCATTTGTTATAATTCTTTTTATTTTACACACCTGCTTCATGTAACTCTCTTCTCTTGGTCATCCAAGGTCATTCACCTTCTCTTCTTTTGCTCCATTTTTAAAAGAATCAAAACACAAATGAAGTGAAGCTTGTAGAAATGGAATAAACAAGTTTGCAGCAGCATATTGGTTTAAACATTGTAGGTGTGGAACACTGGAATCTGAAATAAGGAAGGAATCAGAAAAAAAAAAAACCCATAGGAATTGTTTTCAGGGAAACTTTGGGGTTGAGGGAAAGCTTTTCCCAGGGTAATACCAGCAGAGAGGAACCAAGGTTTTTCAAAATCCCTGTACTGGAAAAGGGAGGTCTAACAGAATCTTAGCAGTGATTGGTAAATACGGCTGTCAATCACATGTTTCATCCATTTATCAGAGGGGGACAGAATTCTTGTTTCACCTCAGATGATTTGAACTAATATCATGAACAGTAATTATGAAATCAGTGCCAAAATTATGGCACCATGCAACTTTAACTCATACAAAAAAAAAAAAAAACAAGTACAGGTACAATGTGTAACTGTGGTCCAATGGTTTGTTGAAACCATGTAGGTCCTGGGTTCCATTCCAGTGCGGGTCTTTCTGTGTTCTCTCTGTGTCTGTGGGTTGTCTCCCAGTACTCTAGCCAAAGATAAGGCACCTCAGCAGGTTCTTTAGTCAATCTAAATCCACTGTAGGTGTGAACGTGAGAGCGAACAGTTCTTCATCTCTATATGTCAGTGTTTTTCAACCTTAGGGTCGGGACCCCATGTGGGGTCGCCTGGAATTCAAATGGGGTTGCCTGAAATTTCTAGTAATTGATAAAAATAAAAAATAAATAAAACCTTACTAATAAAAAATATATGGTGAGTTGAGAGAGACAATCACAATCCATAAAAGTCATGTCAAACTCTGAAGCTGAAACTGAAGCACTGTGGTACTGTTTATCTTTCAAATGTTCATTGTGGTCAGTTTCAGATGCTGCAGCTCTTTCATAATTCATAGTTTGAGTTCTTGTTTGTTCAGTATTAATTGTCAGCCTTGTAAATCCAAACTGGACTGACTGTACATATCCTGACCAAGGAAAATAAAATTCTCACTCTGTGCAGTAATCTACACCTGGCTTTTCTGCCTCTGTCCATAATAATATACATTATATAAACTAAATGTCATCTAAAATTAACCTTTATTTGCAACATAGTATAGCAAACTATTATATTATCAAAAACCAATTAATTTTAGCAAAAAGATGTCTCCATTTTGAATGTTTGGGATAGAAATTTGTGATGTTAAAATGGGGTCACTAGTCAAAACAGGATGGGAACCACTGCTGTATGTCATCAGCCCTGTGATGAACTGGCGACACGTCCAGGATGAACCCACCCTTCTGTCAATGCCAGCTAAGGTCGGCTCCAGCATCCATGTCCAGACTGCATTCCTGTTACAGAAAAAGAATAAATAATGTCCATGACACCTGTAGTTATTTCAGTATTCCTACAAGTTTCTACACATTTAATTTAAGACTTTGTAAGACTACTTTACATTTCACAGCTGCTCCCCTCCACTCATGTCAACCATGTCCAGAATGATCTTTTCTCCAACCAATTAAATTTGTGCTTCCTCATGCTTACTTTTCACTTGTGAGTCATCCCGTAAAGTTCCCAAAATCAGCTTTCTCAGGCATTGCGTGCAACTAACGGCTGTGTATATGTTGGCCTGAATGTCTCTCCCTGGGGGCTGCAAAGTTAGCGATATTTGGTTCCTAATTTCACTATAAATTGTCAGGTTGGAAAGGGTGGAACTGAGTCAACTAACATTACTTTCTTTGCACATTGGACATTTCCCAGACACATTTAAACACAATACAGCCAACAAGTTTATGGCTAGATAACTTAAGACCTACCATATCAAATTTAATACCTTTGAACTGCAGTCGTGAAGTTTCAGTTGATTCCACCCCCCCACCTGTCTAAGCTAGGGTTTCATACTGTTGTCAGTCAGTATATTTACATGCTACAACAGCTCGGCTAAAGGCTCCCACAGAGTTGAGTGTACTGTGAGCGGTGCGGACACTGTCCGCAGACATTTGAGGTTTCATTGTCGACCGTACCAATCAGCTCAGTGTCACATTTAAAACAAGTCGATGTGAAGACAGTCTATTGTGTGACACAGAGTACACGTACACAAAGTCTGCGCAGTCATAAACATTTAGCTTTGGGTCCACATTGAGTCCGCCTTGAGTACACATGGACATCTGCGGAGTCAAGTACACCTACATACATTTACATACATGGGAGTATAATCAATTAAAGCTATACCCTATGATGTGGCATTTTTACACTTTTCTTTTGTCATCTTAAAATGCTCCTAATAAGCATGTGTCAAACTAAATTTAAAAGAAATCCACCAGGTTTTGAAACTCAAAAATGTTTAATTCTCATATCGGCTAACATTTACTTAGGGGGTCACATGAGTGGCCATTTTTGTCAAAAAAAAAAAGGTTGTAAGAAATGCATAGAACTGTGTTGAAATAATGCTAATACATTTGTGCACAGACTACTGATATTATTTGACGGTGGAAGCTATATTTTCAGAACTATTGGATTTTGAGTAGCACGTGTATGTGAAAACTTTTGCTGGTGGACAAACGTGACATTACCCATGATGCTCTGGTCAGTACCAGTACTTTATTAGTAATAAACTTATATACTTACTATTGCTAATTCTCCTCTTATTCATAAATGTTAGTACTGTGGATCTAAAACAATAACAGCTGACACAAAAACACTAAATGTGGCAGTGGACGGATGTGACATGGTTGTTACAGATCCCATCATACTGATGCTCGGCAGCCATGTCACTGTTTCCACAAATGATCCCTGTGCAAAAACTAGGATCAGAATTATTTATTGTATAGTTTATCATCATACTAAAGAGTAAATAACAATATAGAATTGTTATTTCTTCATAAAAATGCTTATTATTAGAAAACTGTTGATTTAAAAAGTGACGTGTGACATTGTTAATGTATGTATTGGGGTAACATAAGCAGGATGGATCAGCACCATACTCCATATTGAACCTGTAAAAATAAAACATGTGATATGTAGGATAGAATCGTGTAAGAAAAATTGGGGAATCTAAAAGAATAGAATATTTGTTTTTCAGGTAAATTCAGTTAAAATATAACTTGGCCATTTGTGACATGAAAATATAGCATTAATTGTGATGAAATTGGACATTTTTGAGCTGAAAACATAGTTCATATGACCATCAACATGTTGCAACAGAACTGAAATCCTGTAAATTTGCATAACTTGCATTTACCAACACAAAGTTCCTTTGGGGATTCACTTATATTGATTTCTTATGCACAAAGACAGAAATAAGACCTCTAAGCAAATTTTAGCCGATATATTTCTGATAAAAGTCTGACCAATCATTTTATTCAGTCCGAATAAAATTAATGGCCAAGCCTGGCTGACCCTCCTGTCAATCATCCATTAACGCTGTTCCGCATCCGATACCAGTACCTCTGAATCCAACGTTTCACTTACACTGCTCCTCCTGTCACTGACCGCAGTCTCCTGTCTAGGGCTGTGAATGGACAGGACTCAAATGCACACGTTGAAGGAAAAAAAAAACAGATTTTTTTAACAGAAACAACAACCAAGGGGAACAAACAGAGAAACCAGACTGCAGCAGTCAGAATCCGGTGAATGAAGGACAGAGATAAAGTCTGGGAGTCTGGTGGACTTGACTCCACAGACAGGTCTGCACAAAGCGACCGCAGGACTCCACATACTGTACATTTACTTGGTGTCACACAGTGTAGGATGATGTAGGATGATAAATGTATGGATTATGAAACTTCAAATGTCCACAGAAAGTTTGCAGAGTCCGGGCGCTCACTGTACGCACACCCATCGCCTGTGCACCTCATCACCCAGCTGATGACAATGAACCTGCGCTGCACAGACCAGACACTTAAATACAGGGTCTACGGATGGAACAGGAGCCGCTGCAGGTGGATGATGTGTCTGATTGCTGAGGGAGGGGTCCACACCTCCCTACGCTTCCGCCGCGTGCGTCAGGTGAGAAGAGGTGAGCATCAGAGCTCAGGCAGGGGGAAGTGGGCGGGGCTTTGGAGGGAGGCGTGTTGTTCATGTTCAAATTTTTACCAATGTCGTGTTTCCACTACGTTGAACCGGCTCGGCTTGACTCGGCTCGGGTACCAGGTCCTATTTCTGGAGACCATTTCCATTACAGGATACTACCGACTTTAGAGTACCTGGACGTCATAGTGATGCGGTGCATTACTTCCGTGTCATCTGCTCAGAGAGTTGCTGATAAACTCGCTCGTTGCATGTTGTCTCGTCAAGCTCATGCTGAATTTTTACGTCTGAACCTCCTCAACAAACCATGGTGTAGTTTTGCGGGCTGTCATCATGTAGATTAACCTACCGCTATATTTACTGTAAACCGCATCTGTGTTTTTGTGAAACAGCGGGTCACAGAGACGACTCTCTGACCAATCAGTGGTCTGCAGTGTTTACATGTCACGTTTTAGTATCTGGTCCCCAGTCGTGGAACCTCGGCAGAGGTGATACCAAAAAACTAGTACCGGGTACCAGATTCCAGGTCCTTTTTCATAATGGAAACGCAAAAAGGCTGAGTCGAGTAGAGCCGATACCATGTAGTGGTAGCATAAGCGCTGTGTGAAATGCCAGAATGGTAGGTATAGCTTTAAGTGTTGAAATCAGGTTGCCTCTGCTACGATCGGTGGAAATATACACTCTTTTAGCTTAATAACCTAATCACAGAGCACAAAAATATTCTATAGTGAGCTAGCAAGTTAGCTCACAAGCTCTCTCCAGGTACTCCAGTGTGCAAATACATAGTGTACTTTCTGTCTGCACTACTATTAGAACTTGGTTTGGTCTAATGGACTAATTATTCATTTTTTTAATTGTTATGTAAACCTTCTGACTGCAGAGTAGCATTGAATCAACTGGGAGTGGGCAAAAATCTTTTTATTTTCTAGCAGAATCCTACCAGTGATCTCTAAATCAGTCTAATCAATATAAGAAAATCAGGAAAATATCATGTTTTAAGGTATGTTGTGAACACATTGGAAACAGAAAGAAAGAAAGAAAGAAAGAAAGAAAGAAAGACAGAAAGAAAGAAATTAATGCTTGCAATTGTTATATATATATATATATATATATATATATATATATATATATATATATATATATATCTTTAAATTTTTACATAGTACACCTTTAAATGTGTAAACTGCATGTAATTCATTATGTTAAAACACTTCACAACAGGTAAATTGTGTGATGCATTCAAGTACCACTCTAAACTGTGTACTGCCTCTTCTCTCTACTTTTTTTTTTACTTATTTATATTTTGTCTGATTGCCTTTTTTTTTTTTTTTTTTTTAAATTGTGCACTGGAGTGGCGAGAGATGTCAAATAGCATGGTTGTAATTGCCGAATCTATCCAGGAGAAACTATAGAAAGCGAAACAAATCAACAGAATGAACCAAAGACAGACAGAGATTGGAGACAGACGGCAGGTAATGGCTCATTCATTATTCATTATAGAAGAAAATGTTGGCTTCCTTATTGAATCACGGTGTTAAACGCAGATGGTCCCTTTTTCCAGATGACTCTAACAGGGACTTCAGTGTCATAATGAACTAATGACACAGTTAATAGTGATTTGCAAATATTAAGTCAAACACCACAGAGTAATCAACAGTGAAGGTGAGGTCACAGTGAAAAAAGGGCTCCGTCTAAAGTGGATGAAGACTGAAAAATACAGTTTGAGTGTTGTCTTATTTTTGTGCACTGGACTTATTCTTAAAAAGATGTGCATTTCGTTTTGTGGAGTGGTTTTGTCAAATAGCTTGGAACTAAATATCAAACAGTCTGAAAACATAAAATTTTAAAAGATGTATATAAACCTTATTTTCCAAAGATATAGTAACAATGAATGGGTGTACAACAGTAATAGTTACTGATGGTATGTAATCATTTGTTCTCTTTTTTTGTAATTTAATGACTGACCTGTTCTTTATTTGGACTGTATGCATGAGCTGATTAGCAAAGTCATGCAAAAATGGGGTTGGACAATATAAGTTTGACTTCTTCCTACTTGTTTTCAGACATAAAGTATTGTTAAAGAGCCACAATGAAAGAGTTATACATTTGTGTGGCATTTATTTTCTTTTTCTGTTGATTTATTTCCAGATATTAGAGTGACCTTTTAATTCTGGAATTTCTTTTGCCTACTTATGTTCAAAAGAAAGTCTATCTAAAGTCTGTTCCAGAGGTTCCCAACCTTTTTTGGCTTGTGATCCCATTTTAACATCACAAATTTCTGGCAACCCCAGACATTCAAAACAGAGACTTTTTTTTTTTTTTTTTTGCTAAAATTCATTTGTTTTTGATCATGTGATAGTTTGCTATACTATGTTGCAAATAAAAGTTAATTTTAGATGACATTTAGTCTATATAATGTATATTATTATGGATGGAGGCAGAAAAGCCAGGTGTAGATTACTAAACAAAATGACAATTTTATTTTCCTTGGTCAGGATATGTAAATGGTAAATGGACTGAATTTATATAGCGCATTTTCTACACCTTCATGGTGCCTAAAGTGCTTTACAATTCCTCACATTCACCCATTCACACACACACTCATACACCAGCAGGCAAATGCTGCCATGCAAGGTGCTGCCTGGCCCTACTGGGAGCAATTTAGGGTTCAGTGTCTTGCCCAAGGACACTTTGACATGTGGACAGTTGAAGCCAGGATTCGAACTGCCGACCCTTCGGTCATTGGACAACCCGCTCTACCAACTGAGCCACAGCCCGTACAGTCAATCTCGCTCACAGGTGTCAAACATGCAGCCCGGGGGCCAAATCCGGCCCACCAAAGGGTCCAATCTGGCCCTTGGGATGAATTTGTGAAATGCAAAAATTACACTAAGATATTAACAATCCTTTTAGTTCAGGCTCCACATTCAGACCAATTCAATCTCAAGTGGGCAGGACCAGTAAAATACTATCATAACAACATATAAATAACGACAACCCCAAATTTTTCTCTTTGTAAATGTAAATATTTTCATGTATTTACACTAAAACAAAGTTTGATTTTGCAAAAAATGTGAATAACCTGAACAAATATGAACAACCTGAAATGTCTTAAGAGAAGTAAGTACAATTTTAACAATATTCTGCCTGTTACTAAATGTGTTGTGTATTTGTAGATCCACTGGGATCTGTAAGTCATAATAAACATGTGTAAATGATAAACAGAGGCATAAAATTATTAAAATTACACTTATTTTTTTCAGTTTGTTCATGTTATTCACATCTTTTGAAAGGATCATTTGTAGATGGAAACCTTTTCAAATTATAAATATACTTTTTTCTCTCTAAAACATAGAGAAAAGTTTGGAGTTGCCACTATCCCAGTATTATTTTACTGGTTCGGCCCACTTCAGATCAAATTTAGCTGAATGTGGCCCCTGAACTAAAATGAGTTTGACACCCCTCTTCTAGTTTGTATTTGCAAGGTTGACAATTAATGCTGAACAAACAATAACTCAAACTATGAATTATGAAAGAGCTGCAGCATCTGAAACTGACCACAATGAACATTTGAAAGATAAACAGTACCACAGTGCTTCAGTTTCAGCTTCACAGTTTGTTATGTTTTTTACGTATTGTGATTGTCTCTCTCAACTCACCATATATTTTTTATTAGTAACTTGTTGGGTTTTTTTTAATCAATTACTAGAAATTTCAGGTGACCCAATTTGAATTCCAGGCGACCCCACGTGGGGTCCCGACCCCAAGGTTGAAAGACACTGGTCTATTCACTTCTATAGATTTTAGGGCCTGTTACACCTTTGAATTGAGTCTATAAAGTGTACATTTATGCAGTTAGTGGATGTGTTTTTATATTTAACCTTGGGTGTGTTGTGGCGATTAGAGTTGGTGGGATGGGGCTTTGGCGTTGAAGGTGGCAACTCTACCCTCACCTCCCAAACTAATCCCCCCTTAACAAAGGCCTGCCTCTCTGCTCTGCTTGACTCTGCTTCGGCCTCCAGGCCTTAAAAACCTGCTGTTTACAATTTCCCTATTCCTGCCTTAAATGTCACTCCATTCTGAGAGAGAAAGGGGTGGGGAGGGGGTGAGGTGGGGGGCTGGAGAGATGGGGAGAGAGGCACAGAGGCCACAAAGGTGCCGTTTTGTCCAGCGGGAACAAGGGAGCTATTACATGAGAGATGGAGGGAGGGAGAGAGGAAGGAAGGAAGGAAGGGAGATTCAAGAAGGAGGGGTGGAGGGCATGGAGGGGATGGAAGAGAAGGAGGAGGAGGAAAGAGAAGGCCCCGTTGGGGATTAGCTGGCCAGCTGCTCCCTCAGGGACCAGACATGAGAGGTTCAGCAGGAAGAGCAACTCTAGAGAGCAGTGAGGAAGAGACAGGAAGAACGACTGAGGAAGGACAAACACAAGAAAGCAGAGGGTGGAAAACTGAAGAATAAACAAAAGGAATGGGGCAAAATATTCTGTAAAGGACAGAAGGAATTAAAGTGAAAAGAAAGGGGATGACAAGGTGGAACCCACTGAGATGCCAACCTGTATAAACCTTTGAAACAGGTTCTAAAGGTATAATATGGAACATTTGTGCATTAATGTGTTTATATTATATATTGGATTTATGATGAACCAAACCGGAGATGGCTAAACTGAATTTTCTATCTATCTATCTATCTATCTATCTATCTATCTATCTATCTATCTATCTATCTATCTATCTATCTATCTATCTATCTATCTATCTATCTATCTATCTATCTATCTATCTATCTATCTATCCATCCATCCATCCATCCATCCATCCATCCATCCATCCATCCATCCATCCATCTGCTACTATTTTTTACATAATTTTCATGCCATTTTGCAGTCTTGTAATCCAATAAATAGTTTCTTCATTGACATATTTCAGTGCAAGTTGTGATTAAAAGTGGTGAAGCAGCAGGTTGCAACCAACTAAGTACTCTGACCCCCTCACCTACAGCAGCTGAAAAACATAACCCTCACTGGAGCCAGTGGTTGTTTGTCTGTTCTGGGCTTTTATTTAAGGCAAAAATAACTCTGATCCACTTTCAGAGACAGTAGGTTATGATAATGCACCTTAATCCTGAACATCACAGGTGGAGTTCAACAGAGAAACATAATGGCTCAACATGATACATTCAATAGTGACATATTCTCTGTTAATGTCAACACCATAAAAAAAAAAAAAACGGTATTATTCTGGCAGCAGGGGTGCTGAAAAAGTACTGTTAAATTATGGAAAATAACCATCTCATAGAAATACGGTAATTTTCCATAATTAAAATACAGTTTTTTTGCCCTAACTTTACATGAGATTTTGCTTTTTTTTTTTTTTTTTTTAACTTTTTCATGTTTAATAAAGAATATTTACATGTATTAAAACAATCAAATTGCCTATAAATATATATACTTAAATAATTTTCAATGAGACTAAGTTGTACAATCCACTGATAAAAACTGTATTTGGACAGTTTATCAGTGTTTATACATGTTATACATTCACAAAAATACATTTATTCAACATTTTTGTTGTAAAATCTCCCATAATTACACAAGATATTTGTCAATTAACAAACAAGTCTTGTTAAACTTACAGAACAAATACTTCTTTAATTATCAGTAATTTTATCTCATTTTATTTTATTTTTTACAGTATTAAACTTTTAAATTAACAGTTTAATCTCAGAAATAGAAAATAAATATTTGTAAAATTACAATACATTAGCAAATGTGTTTTAACTGTATTTTTCTGTGAAAAATGAAAAAAAAAAATTTCAATGGAAATTTTATGATTATTCACAGTTACAGTTTTTTCATGTTATTTTGCATTTGGCATGTAAAATCACAGTCTATTTATGTAATTTCATTGGTATTTTCCTGTATCTTAAAAGTACAGGAAAAATCTGTAAAATAAACAGTAAAAATTCTGTTAAATTATATATATATATATATATATATATATATATATATATATATATATATATATATATATATATATATATATATATATATATATAAATTATTTTATTTTATTTTATTTTTTTACAGTGAATGTAAGGGTTTTTATTTTTAGGTGTATATACCATTTCTGCAATTAGATTCTCCTTCATTCCCAGTAGTTGGTGCAGTGCAGAGTGAAGTAAAGTGGTACATAAATAAAGTGCTACATTTATTTTCCTCAAAGCTCTGTTTTTCTCTCCACCAGGATGTAGAGTTGTAGCTTTAGCTTACCTGACACAACATAACATAAATGCGCAATAAAAACAGCAAGTCCCATGATCCAACATGACTTCACAACATCATGAAACCATTGTCTTTGTTATTGGAAGATCCACTCTGGTGGAAATTACATATTGTGCAGTAAGAGGCTTTTAACAGTCAAGTATTCATCATACAAGTAGGTAGGATATTACATAAGTCAACAACTAAATACACAAATACATGTTAGTGGAAAACACAGGTATGTCCAGGAGCATTAAAGTCAGCTGTGCTACATGCTTTACCATCACATTTTCAGTGTAACAGGGTGTACTGGGTGTAAACATTCAACCGTGATGATAAAGCATGGATGTAATAATTGGGAATGCAGTAAAATGGTGTTATTAAATCATGAGTACATGGAAATCCTACATACTTATCTACATGTTGTACTACGTATCCTTTGGTATCTTCTATACCACAATGAATGAGTTATTGCTCACTTTATAAGGAACTGCTCAAGTTAACACCAGTATCTCTGAATAGTCAGAAATGATAAATTACACCTTCATTCTCAAGAAATGTGCAATGTCTCGCACATTTCATGAGCATATTTTCACAAAATTAAGGCTGATGTTTCACACCAAATCCCTTACAATCCAGCATATAAAGATGCTAAACCGAAAATGAAGTTTACTGAGAGATAATGAATTCATGTTTTTGCCTGTTTTTAGTCACACCACATTTTCATTATTATTTCATTCCAATGAAGTAACTGCCATTAATGTTAACATGAGTAAATGGGATTTGTGGTCTCTGACAGATGATCAAATGAAACAGGACCGATAAGATAAGATAAGATAAGATAAGATAAGATAAGATAAGATAAGATAAGATAAGATAAGATAAGATAAGATAAGGAAAATCTTTATTGTCATTGCACAGGCATACTACATACATGGTACAATGAAATTGGAGTACTGCTCCCCATGGTGCAAAAAAAATGACAGCACACAAATGACGACACAACAAAACCCCAAAATATATACACAAGCTCTAAAATCTGTGTGTGCAAAAATATGCATATGTACAAAAATACAAACAATAAATGTGAAGGATCTCATAACATTCTTGTGAACATTTGTTATGACTGTATTATGAAGATGTTACAAAATTCTGTAAAAGTCAACACAAATAGGCTTGTGTTGTGTGGCAGTTTAAATGAACGGTCAGACCAGGTCAGTGAGGATTAATTTTGTGAAAAAATGAAGCATGGCTTGCCAGAAAAAGAAATAAGTGCCTCATTTCTAAGAGCTTTACAGTGTAACATGTTGCTTAAAGTTAAGTCCTGTTGGCTGTTTTTCATTTCTGTCTGGAAAGCCACCTGCTCGCTCCCAGATCTCCAATTTACAAGATTCAGCGTCTGCATCAGCGCTGGTGAGTAACTGCCATCTCATCTTTAAACAATCCGAACTATCCTTTTAAACTACACTCTTACCAGATATTCGGTCTCATTAGAGTCTTTACATATATTGTACACAGCAGAAAAATGCATCCCTGTGGACTGCAGAGACAGTTTGGATGCGGTTGTGGTTTACAGCCCACAGAAGCTGTACATCTCTTTACAATGAGACAGGATTTATATTTCCATCAGTCTGATGAGACAGCAGGCGGCTCAGACATACTGCCATCCATGAGGCATGAGACGTGACCCCATATAACAGGAAATATTAACACAGCCCACGTAGCGTGGTCAAAAAACTGATTGAAATTTCAAAAACCTCTCAAGAGAAACTCAGAGGGAGCGTGCCAGAGAGAAAGAGGACGCAGAGAGAGTTTTTCCTTCCTTCTCCTTTGCCTTTCTGTCTTTCTTTCTCCATATGGCAGCCATTTGTCTGGAGGAGGTCTGTCAGACATAAATAATAGGTTATGAAAAAAAGGAGGGAGGGGGACGCTAGCTTTCTTCCTGAGGGACGGGATCTCCAGAGGCCTGGTGTCCTTCACGGCGAAGTGGGGAAAAAGCAATGCAGAGGGAGAAAGAAAGAGATGGATTGAGGGAGAGATTGAGGGAGAAAGAGGGAGGGAAAGTGAACTGCACACAAGTAAAGTGGTCAGTCCGTTGTCTGGAGAAACACAGGAAACAACAGAGGCCTTCATGTTGATGGCTTCGGTGTTGATGCAACTTTCTCTGCGAACTCGGTGACACAGTGAAAACAAGATGAAGTTTGATAAATTGACATCTGGAAGAGCAGGGAGAGACGATGAGATGGAGAGAGAGAGAGAGAGAGAGAGAGAGAGAGAGAGGTGGGGGATGTTTTGTGAAAGGGAGATGGAGCGCAAGGCAAAGAACATTAAGGCCTTCTCAAGTTTGTGTGTGCTGATTTTCATCTGAAACCAATTAGTTCCAAACCACGAAGACAACACCAAGCCTAGTTTTTAAAAACATCCTCTCTCCTCTCTCTCTCTTCCCATCTCCCCCTCCTCACTCTTTCTCTCTCTCTCTCCCTCTCTCTGTCCATTCATGTGTCAGACTCTGCAGCTTTCTGCCTGGGTCTAGACTCTCCTGTGTGTGCATGCATTCAAGTGTGTGTGCGAGTGTGTGTGTGTGCGAGTGTGTGTGTGTGTGTGTGTGTGTGTGTGTGTGCATGTGCATGTGCACTTAAAGGCATCGTGATTAACATTCGCCCCAATTCGCTGAGGGACATGCATTCTAAGCCCTTCCTTCCTGCTCCGAGTGGAATTCTCATTAGCTGATAACTA
Organism: Sphaeramia orbicularis; assembly: GCF_902148855.1. Lineage (NCBI taxonomy): Eukaryota > Metazoa > Chordata > Actinopteri > Kurtiformes > Apogonidae > Sphaeramia > Sphaeramia orbicularis. Next base: position 22,313,465 of record NC_043970.1, on the reverse strand, counting down.
CTTTTCAAGAGACTGCTGCATTCCTCTGCTGGATACCAGGGGCCTTCCAGGACTGTGCACAGACACACACATACGTGCACACACAAGTATAGTTACAGAAACAAACATGGATTTGCAAACTGACAAGCACAGACACAACTAAAAACTGCGCAGCTTGTAAATCTGACTTTAACATTTATTTAACCGGAGTTGAAAAAGTTAAAGAGTTTTATGGCCATAATGTGCAGTAACAACCCTCATAACGAGAGTCATAATCTGAAAGTTTCCACAAACACAAGCAGGTACATCTTTTCTGATGTGTTTCTGCTGGATAAGTGAATGCTTCCCTTATTAGGTTTATGGTATCTGTTAGCATTGAAGCTAAAGCGTCTCCAGCATCTTTTAGTCACTCTCTATAAGGTTGTCAAGCGGACCAGGTGGGTGGGTGGGAGGGAGGGGGAGGAAAAGAGCGAGTGAGAGGTGAGTGTGTCTGGTTTGAAGTGAGGGCAGCCAGAGGAGAGACAGGGACACCTGGTGCTCAGTGTTCTCATCATCATCACACCTCATTTGGTTTCATCTGATTTCAAAGTTTGGAAGGAGCTATAAAAGATATCAACTACATTCGGTGGGATCTGACATTAATAATGCCCATGGGAGCCGTAAACCTGTTGGTGTGGGATAAAGGGGTATGGTCATGTGTGTGGTGACAAAAAAAATCATAGACATATTAGATGGGATGCAGGGAGCCGCATTCAAGAAAGGAAAGGGCAGAAAACTTTGCACTCAAGCTTGGCCAGAGTGTAAATGTGCAAAAGGTGCTTGGTGAGAGATTAGTCAACAAATGACCATCTGTCTCATATTCTTGTGCTGCATATGTAAACTCACCTCGCCATCTGCCTTTCAGCTTACAGTAATGTCAGCGTGGACCTTTTTGTTTTGTTTTATAGCGTACAGTTCTCCAACAATCCCTTGGATTTTTCTTGTGTTCAAAGCGCGCAACACCCCACGTCAGTGTCTTCCACATCAACACATGGAGGTTTTAATTTAGAACATATAACGCAGAGGAACCTGGCTAAAACCTGACAAAATGAGGGGAATGTTTCCTAAAATAACAGACAAAAAAGACTCACAAGAAAAGATAGACAGACAACAACACGAGGTGTATACTATAATAATAGGATTATATCAAAGTGTGTGTTCAGATATCTATTGTTATAAGTTATTTATTTTATTTAATCTTTATTTAACCAGGAAGAAAATCCCATTGAGATAAAGAACCTCTTTTCTAAGGGAGTCCTGGCCAAGAGGCAGCACAACACATAGTTACAACATACAATAATTTACAGGACCAGTCAACCTATGTAAAACACGTTCAAGTCATTGAGTTATTCTCTAGCACTTTGAGTTTGGATTTAAAAGCATTCAGAGAGATCAGTTCAGTCAATTTCCAGTCTCTTAGCAGCTTATTCCATGAGCAAGGAACAGAGTAGACAAATGCCCTTTTCCCAGCTCTGTACGGGCGAATGGCACAAAGAGGAACAAATGCTCATTCGATTGCAGACAATAAGTTTCTATACTTCTTCTTGTTATTAAACTACAGATGTAGGGAGGCTGTAGCCCAATTATTGCCTTGTAAATAAAGGTGTACCAGTGTCCCAGCCTCCTAGTGGACAGGGCAGGCCAACCCACTCTGGAGTACAACTCACAATTAGGGATGGGAATCGTTAAGAATTTAACGATTCCAATTCCATTATCGATATTGCTTATCGATCCGATTCCTTATCGATTCTCTTATCAATTCTCATTGGGTGAGGGAATAAAAGAGTACAAACAGGTGGGTTTGCATTAACTGTCTTTTATATTTCCATCTCTGCACAGAAAATATAACATGTACAGTATATACAAATAATAACAGATGACACCGGTTTGGGGGGGGGGCGGGGCAGTGAAAGTGAAACTAAAGACGCTTTACTAATTCCTCTATTGCCACATTTCTACTACGTAGAACCAGTTCAACTCAGCTCGGCTTGTCTCCCGTTGTTGTGCACCTCATTTCCTTTCCCTTCTTACCTTTGAAAACTTGTATTTGATAGTGATGTGACATTCACGAATGAATCGAATCTTTTGAACGGCTCTTTGAAATGAACGATGGGAGCCAAGTCTTTGTAAAGAGCCGTTCTTTTTTTTATTATTATTATTAACAGCAGTGATTAATCACTGTTGTGTTTTGTGAAATTTTTTCTGTATGTTTACACACATTTATTGTTCTTGTTTTGAGGAGAATAAAATGTTATTTTGTAAGAAAATGTTTTATTTTCTTCTTTATTTTTAGGCTACAGACTAGTCCACATAATGTACCGTGATGTTTTTTGTCAAATTCCAGCATTTGCCTAATGTCACCTCTCATGTCATGTATTTATCCCACACATTTTAACTAATTTTTACTGTAAGATAATATTTACAGCTGCGCCAATTAAACATCTTTAAAATATAATGTCAATCATCACATGTAGCCTATTTAGTCTTTAAAACATTGGTGTTTCAAAATAATGCAAAAAACATAAAAGAGCCAGTCTTGTGAACGGCTCTTTTCAGCGAACGGCTCGGGGTCTCCTGGCTTTAGAATTAGTAATAAACCTCAGAGCAGCATGATAAACTGTGTCAACCATCTGAAGACAATTGGACGATGCATTCTAATAAAGTACATCTCCATAATCTAACAATGATAAAAAAGTAGCAGTGACAAGGCGCTTTCTTACTTCAAAAGAAAAACACAACTTATTTTGAAAGTAAAAGCCCAGTTTAAGATTTAACTTCTTGACCAGGTTTTTAATGTGGGGCCTGAAAGTGAGGGAGTCATCAATCAAGACACCAAAATATTTATACACATGAACCACCTCTATGACATTTCCCTCAAAAGTAGACACTACTGGGATACTAATGGGACACTACTGGGATTTCTTTGGATTCAGGAGCTTAAGTCATTTTACAATACCCTTTAAGCCTTCTACCCTTCTTTATTTTAGAATATGAATGTTAACCATTTGTTAAATTTAAAAGAATAGTTCAGATTATTTAAGGTGGGGTTTTGTGTTTTCCATATATAGTTATATTATCTCCATTTTGGAGAAGCACACAGGGGCTTGGAAGTGTTTTACTGCTATAGATGGGACCTGCTGCAAAACCTGTCACATTTCTGCAGAAGTGTCAAACATAAGCTCAGCCAGGTTTGTGCTCAATCAGTCAGAAGGCATCATTATTTATTTCTATAGCCGAACCGTCTATGAGCAAATTGGCTTTTTTGGCTTATATGCATTTTCTGCTCACATGCTAATGTTGCTAACAAATTACTACCGTCAGTGCAACTTTGTGGTTGTCGCTGCTGTTCTTTTATTTTTAACTATTAACCAGTTCCCTGTGTCTCCTCCCCTCATAGTGTCTATTGCTTTGTTTCTACACATTCACCATAGTATTGGGAAGTGAACTGAGGTTTGGTTTTAGAGTCTATTAGTTTTACAGTATACTAGGTTGTCACCCAATTAACTACCAACTTGATCATAATAATGCACTGCAGTGTTGAATTACAACTGAAATCTCAGTCCTCAGAGTCACACATATTTACCACGGGCTGTACATATCTATTTCTTTTTTAAGCCCCAGCTGTTTTCAAGTCCTACCGATGCCTCTGCCCTGGACGAGCCACCAGTTCATTGTAGGGCTGACGTATAGAGACGGGCAACCAATCTCTGTAACATTCTCATCTATGGGCAATTTAGATTAACCAATTAACCTATTAGTGCATGTCTTTGGATGGTGGGAGAAAGCCGGAGTACTCTGAGAGAACTCACGCAAAGACGGGGAGAACATGTAAACTACACACAGAAAGGTCCATGGTTGGAATCGAACCCAGGACCTTTTTGCTCTAAGGCAACAGTGCTATCCATTGTACCACTGTGTCACCGCATTTTGTCAATTTATTAATTTAATTTATTTATTCATCTATCACACAACATGCACATTAATACATTTCTGCACTGAAAATAATGTATTAGCGTTGTACTAGTGAAATTCTATATTTGATCAGTGAATAATCATCTGTGTCCTGATATAAAAGTATTGATGGATAATTCATCATCACATTACTCAGTATGAAATATTTAACGGTATGTATATGTTTTAGGTCAAATATTTTCAATGCAAAGCAGGGTGGGTGGGCCCTAAAGCAGTGGTTTCCAACCTTTTTTGGCTTGTGACGTCATTTTAACATCACAAATTTCTGGCGACCCAAGACATTCAAAACAAAGACTTTTTTTTTTTTTTGCTCAAATTCAGTTGTTTTTGATCATGTAATAGTTTGCTATACCATGTTGCAAATAAATGTTAATTTTAAACTGGCAACAATGAAACATTTGAAAAATAAACAGTACCACGGTGCTTCAGTTTCAGCTTCAGAGTTTGTCATGTCTTTTATGTATTGTGATTGTCTCTCTCAACTCACCATATGTTTTTTATTAGTAAGTTTGTTTTTTGTTTTGTTTTTGTAATCAATTACTAGAAATTTCAGGCAACCCCATTTGAATTCCAGGCAACCAGGCATGTTTTTCAACCTTGGGGTCAGGACCCCAAGGTTGAAAAACACTGCTCTAAAGTGTCATACAACAAATAAAATAGCATTTAAGTTGAAGATAAGAAATATTCTTTTACAATATAGTAATATTTTGTACATTTTTTTGCACATCATCCTGTCCTGTGCCCTCTCCCTGTACAGTAGCTGAAGATAATGTCCGCCTGTGATCCTGTTGTCTACCTGTAAGGCTGATGAAGACCATTAGCTCTGTAATAGGCTGGTACAGCCACCCACTTAGCTCTCATTCAGTCATTTGTCTGGCTCCTTCCCCTCTCCAGGAACACTTCCCCTCAGCCTGTAAAATGATCACCGGATGGCTACTTGATTTCCCTCTCTTTTTCTGTGACTACTCTCCTTTCCTCCCCTTCCTCCCATCTCTTCTCCCCTTATTTTTACCTTCTCAACCCCCAGCTGGCTCACCCCTTCTCCTGCCTTTTCCTCCGAATATATATCCTTAATTCTCTCGGTTCTCCGTCTTCTTTTGTCCTCCCCCATCGTTTGGCCTTTCTGTTGCACTTTTCCTCTCTAAAATGGATGCTGTTCCCCAGGGAGTGGTCAGTAAACAGACCAGGAAGTCTCTTGCAGCTCTGGTGCTCAAACACTGATGCTCCTGGAGGAGAGGGCTTTTAATCTATGGAGGTATTTGGTGTGGGGAGTTATAAATAATAAGGCAGAAGTGGGCCAGAGATGATTTCCTCATCCCAATAAAATTCCATCCATTACATATAAAAATGAATTTAAAAATTAGGTCTGTTTTTTGTGTGGGAGCCATTTGTGATTTTTGCCCACAGTCACACTGCTGTTTAGAGAAGGAAGCACTATGACAGAGTCACTATAACAATCTACTTGTCTCACATATTCAGACCTACGTCCACATTTAACACTGGGCCAGTGCTGTAGATAGGTCTGACACCCTCCGCTATCATTCTGCAACAGGGATCAAATGTATCTGATTATTTGGTTAGTTTTTGAAAAGTACTGAGACTATGTCGTAAACATGGAAACAATGTCATACTCTGCAGCATTAATTCACCAATAAAACCCATGTAGACTGACAAATGACAGTGGTTGTAGATGTTTTGTTTTTTTTTACATAAGCTCATTATGTGTTTTGCTGAAAAAGTCACGTTTTCTTCTGTTTTCTCTATTTTGACACAATAACCTTAGAGTTTACGCTGACCTTTCATGAACATCTAATACATGATCAATAAATTAAATAAAGGAAAATACCTGATTTTAACAGAAAAATGCAAAGATATTATTATAAGATAATATTATAATAAACAATAATAAATCACTGAGGAAAGATTAAATATTTTGAATATTACTACTAAAATAGCTCCAGGTCTTCTGGGGTTACCCTCTGGAAATTGAACAATACACTGAATGAAATTCTGTTGAATTTTCCATAAAGAACAGCAATCAGGGCTGTTATGAGTTTTACACATCCTGGTCTGAATAAATATTTTTTTAGTTTTACATGATCCTGATGATACTGAATCCCTTTTAAAACCTCATTAATTCAAGATTGCTTTTAATGTTTAATTTTAATATTTAATTGTTTTATATTCATATACCTGCCTTTTGCACCGGCTTTTTGTCTGTTTTTAATGTGTTTGGTTTCTGTTTTTGTCTGCTGTATGTAAAGTGTCTTTGAGTTCCATGAAAAGCGCTGTACAAATAAAATGTGTCATCATTATTATTATTATTATTATTATTATTATTATTATTATTATTATTATTATTATTATTATGTTTTGTATGATACTGTAGTAAATAGAGGGGTAAAATAATACCCTATACATCCTGTATCACACCTATAGCCTATATCCTATATCCTACAACCTTTCCTGTATATGCAGACTTGTCCACAGTCTGTGAAAGACAAAGAAATATATGAGTGAAATATACGTTACAGTAATGAAACACCAAAAAGTAGTCAAATGTAAGTGTGTGCTCATCCTGTGCAGCGGTCCCATGCCTGGTGCCTCTGTTGTTGCGTGATCAGACAGGCTCAGGGGCCCCAGATGCACTGGCTGACTCCTCTTCTTTTCAATGGGGTCTTCCGCTGTCACATTCAGAGCCGTAGCCCTGAATTCCTGTACACAGTCTTACACACACATACACACTGGCTGCCCACCCACACACACACACACACACACACACACACACACACACACACTGGTAGCCTTTGGGAGGGGGTAAAGGCCGGAGCCATGGGGACGGAGAAGGGGTGGGGTGGTGTGTGTTGGGGGGCACATGGGGATAGCCCCAACCGGAGGCACGCTTCTAGACTTGTGGATGAGGCAGAAAAGCCATTATGGATTGTTATGGTTGGCTGATCGCTCTCTTTCAGCTGCTGAGCTGCACACAAAAGCGGCAGGCAGAAGCTAAAATAATGGATCTCTCTTCCACATACCCCCTCCGGAGTGTGTCTGACTTTATGTGGTTCACAAATGGATGTTGGCCGATGGAGGGTTGTGTGCACGCGTGTGTTTGCATGCGTGTAAATGTAGGCCTTTTTGAGTGTGTGAACGAAAGACAAACCAGTGGGAAAGCATAAACGCAGATGGTCATTCATGAAACTTTAAATGTTCGGAAATATTACACTGTCATTGACAAAAACAGAGCGGACGTGTTAAAGGAGCGGACGTGTTCAAGGTGCTTTTACATCATCCTTAATTCAAACACAAAAAAAAAAATCTATATGTAGTAAAACACATAAATGTATTCATGTTGACTGGGAACAATCATGAAAAAAACATCCCTTTTTCAGTAATGTTAGACACACATAACCTGCTCTTTTAAGCCATACTGTGGTACTGACTATGCAGTGACTATTCAGCAGTGAATCACAAGGAGAAAGGTAGATCAATCATGACAGAGCTTTCTGTGGGGGAAAAAAAAAAAAAAATCAATGCACTACAAACAAATTTAGGTCATAGAAAAGTGCCTGTAGCATCACTTATGAGAATAAAACCTCAAAAATATGTTATATTTTAAACTACAGCTACAAATACGCAGATTTAGCTGTTATTTAATGGGAACACAGCTCCGTGACATTGGCACATGTTATGTCATTCAGCTTCGGTGACATTGAGGGGAGTTGCAGCCATCCATTAATCTATAAATAGACCTGAGGCCATTTATAGACCAATGCCACATGATGCCAGAGCGCTGCTTTTTACTAAGTAGATGACACGTCTCAGTCAATATGAGACCTGGAGAGTAACATGTCTCGGTGCCAGTCACACATCTGTGTGATTATAACACTGTTTGGTTGTAGTAAACTGTTCTTATACATATTTTTGTCATATTTGTTCCTGTCATGTTTATATTTTCTGTAAATATTCTGATGCAGAGCAGAACATCATCCATGTCTGTCAATATTTTTGTTGTAATGACCTTTTAAATAAAACAACAGGATCTTGGTCACGACATCATGACTCCAATGTTATTTCTGAGAAGGAAATGCCTTTCATTATATCCTCTGACAGGTACCATTGTAGGAATGGCAAATTGTGTCAAATTGTAGTCATAGTCAAAAGAGATTAAAGGCAACAAACTGCTTTCTTCTACAGATATCGGTGTCAGTTCTGGAATAGACAAAATATAACTATCTATATTATAAAAGCCAAGTGGCCTCTGTGTGTGTATGTGCATGCATGCGTGTGTGTGTGTGTGTGTGTGTGTGTGTGTGTGTGTGTGTGTGTGTGTGTGTGTGTGTGTGTCTCAGGAATGACACAAAATCCTGGAAGAGCTGACTGCTGCAGTTTGGCAGACTTATGTATGTTTGGTCAAGGAAGACAGCAGCAAAAACAGCAAGTTGATTGGACAAATATTTTGGGTGATATTAGTTATTTTTGGAATACTAAAGCCTTACAATGACATTACTACACCCAGAATGCTTTGGCGGTGACTGCTGGACAAATATGGTACAGCATGCACAAACACACAACAGCATAAAAACTTCCACATCTAGAACCCACGGATTCCCACAGGTCAACGTGCTAGTTTGATATTTTTACCAAATACAATGTCATTAAATTTGGTGGATATCTGCAGTGCATATAGGATGAAGATGTGCATTAATTATTTCTTTTTTTAAATATATTTTGGCACATGGTAATCAAAATTTCTACAACAAAGTCCTCTGGTGATTGTGCCACATGGGACCTCATTTTGGAAAATGATTATATTGCCTATTTAGATTATGCCACAGGTGTCAAACATGCGGCCCGGGGGCCAAATCCGGCCCGTCAAAGGGTTCAATCCGGCCCCTGGGATGAATTTGTGAAATGCAAAACTTACACTGAAGATATTAACAATCAAGGATGTTAAAAGGTCATTTCAGTCTAAAGTAGATCAGACTAGTAAAATATTATTATAATAACCTATAAATAATGGCAACTGTAAATTTGTCTGTTTTAGTGTAAAAAAAGTAAAATTACACAAAAATGTTTACATTTACAGACTAGCCTTTTACAAAAAATGTGAATATCTGAAATGTCTTATGAGAAGTATGTGGAATTTTAATAATATTCTCCCTGTTATTTAATGTTTTGTGTATTTGGAGAGCCACTGTGATCTCTAAGTTGTGATTCACATGTACAAATGATAAACTAAGGCCTAATATTTTTAACATTGCACTTATTTTACTGAAGAATTTCCAGGTTGTTCATATTTGTTCATGTTATGTTCAAGTGCAATTTGTAGCTGTAAACACTTTCATTACGGAATTTACTTTTTTCTCTCAAACGTTCTTATCCTATTATTTATATTATTTTACTGGTCCGGCCCACTTTATATCATATTAGGCTGTATGTGGCCCCTGAACTAAAATGAGTTTGACACCCCTGGATTATGCCATCAATTTCAAATATCATGTTTGTCACCCAAGAAGATAAGATAAAAAAAAATGTATCAGGCTGTAAAAAAAATACACAAATACAAAGACTGCACACCTGAAAGTTGTGTCACTGTACCTGCGTCTCTCCACAGTCTGTTCAGAGCCGCTGAAGTTGTCTCTGCAGCATCAACGTGACCAGACTGTAGTGATTTTAATGTGGTTTCAACTCACTCTTGAAGAACAATGTGAACTGTGCCGAGGTAACGACCGTTGTGGTGTTGGTGACACGTATCAAATGCAGAGATGCAGTTCACTGAGCTGTTCACACTAAACTACATGTTACTTTACTGTCTTTACCACAAACTTAAATATTCTTTACATGTAAAATTATCTTTTAACCCTTAAAGATCACAACTGTTTTTGTCACAACTTCCAAGTGGTTTATCCCCATTCATTATAATATTGTCATTTTATTAGACATTTTGCATTTTCAATGAAAATTATGTATTTTCCTGAATTTAATTTGCTGATCGTGTAGACGTTGATAAAAGTTCAGAGTAAATTCAATGGTTATTATATCAGAACAGAGAAAACTGAAGGAAAAGAGACATTTTCCCTAAAATATATCATTAACTGAACATAAAACAAGCATCTCCAGTCACTGTCATTTGTGAAACTCCGTGAGTTTTACTGGTGAATCAGTGTTGTAGAAGATGACAGTGTTTCCACATTCGTTACGTCCAAATGGGTCATATGTGATGACGATGAAAAGATGACAAACTGCATTTTAACTCATTTATTGACATGTTTTGATAGGATTAATGGATCAACAGTTATTTAACATTTTAGATCAGCACAGTAGATGCGTCTGGGTTAAAGTGACTAAAATGAGATGAAATGAGGGTTCACCCACTTTTGCCCATTAGTAGCTTGGACAGGCTCCAGGACCCCCAAGACCCCCATGAGGAGGAAGCGGTTCAGAAAATGAATGAATGAAAGACTAATATGATATGTGTAAATGATGGTGTCATTCAAATGGAAACAACATATTCTCACCATTGACTGCTGTTCATATTTTGGCCAAGGTCATACATTTTGGCTCTTTATTTTAGTACACTGCTGTACAGTTTTGTTCAATTTAGGGATATAAAAATGGAGGCAGCCCCCTGACTTGTACTTGTTCTACCACAATATTAAAAGTTCTACTAACAAACAGTATGGTATAATAAAATTTGCAAACAAAAACCAAAAAAACTGCATGTGAGCCATCTTTTTTTCTTTCTTTTTTATATCGCTGGTCTACGATTTCTTTTTAGAAATCATCTGCTCCAGAGATTAACCCTTTCATGCATGAATTATGAGAACCTTAGTCAAGTTTTTTTCCTGAGTGTTTTTATTCCTTTTTAGGCATGAAAAAACACAATGTGATTGACTTTTTTTAAATGAACCAATTTTTCACATAGTTACAAAAATGTCCATTCATCTGGACACCATGTGTTTAATTTCTGAAGCAAAGAAATGTTAATTTAAAACGCAATATCAGAAAGTGATGAACTGTGTGAAAACTAAGAAATAAAAACATTTTTTGATGCAGCTAATCTGTTTTCTCACATTTTATCATACTCTAATACTAGTTTTTACTCACTTCATGGAGATATTGTACGAAAAAACCTTTTAGCTTGAAAAAAACTGTTTATTACAGTCTAATAACAATTAGCAATTGATTTACACTAAAACATGTTAGTGCAGATCAGGTTTATCAAGAACAGCAAAGTTACAGTAATGGTATGAATTGCAGTGTATGGGATGGTGCATAAGCATCCACTGTGTTGGGTAATATGCAAGTAAAACAACAAAATTCATGAATCTATAACAGAACAGCTGTAGAATAGCTTTCCACTGTACTGACCACTATGCATGAAAGGGTTAAATGTGCTACATGTTACATATTTTAATACAATTAACTGGAAAACAAATGACAAAAGTACTGGTTTGCTGATGTTTTCAAGGTATATGATGAAGTATTTTTACACATATATATTGGTTTATGTACATTTATAACATTGATTTATAAATCTTCCACTAGATAGAACCTGTAAAGTGAATGTATTGTCATGTGCAGACAGTGTTTTGAAGTAGATCTGATAGCGCTGAGACTAATATTCCTTTTGAGTATAACCCATTCTCTCGTTAATTTCACATTTTGATCCAAGACTTTATCGTGGAAACTTTAGCCAACCAGCATATTTGACTTGATTGTTCTTTATTGGTGACTTGCACATGGAAACATTTCACTACTTTTATTCTGGAAGCACTTTACTTGTAGACCAGTGTATCACTTGAGTCTCACAGTATTTACTTAAACAGAAACATCAGCATTATCTCTGCTACAAAATTATTACTGTCAATATTGACCTAAGTTTTGAATCTGTTGCAATGAAAATCACAAACTACAGTGTGTGTGTTTGTTTTATGGGGTAATTTCAGTGTATAGATGAGACTCTATTTTCTGCTTGAGGTTGTTGCATTGCTGTTCCACTGTGGTTCAGGCTGCTTCACACCCACTTTGATAAGAACGAACAACAGTTATTTCCTTTCATTGTGTCTGATCCAAACACACACTCAAACACAATTTACTTTAGGTGATGAATTTTCCAGTGAACTTGTGTTTCTACTGTCCTTTTCCACCCAAGTGACGTTAGCAAAAGATATTTTTAAACTTCCAGTGTTTTGTCAGCTGAGGGTTAAATATAGATTTGGATTTCACCACAGTTGAGGCTTTTTGGAACTCCATATTTGATATTTGATCTCAGCTCTGAAAATAGATGGATCTAAATGTTCACTGCACTCTTCAGATTTTTACCCTACACTTTATACTCTTTACCTCAAAACAGCCTTATAGGGTCTTTAAATATTAATCCATAATGACCCAGTGATACTTTTGAGGCAGTTCCCAGATTAAGTTTTCCTCTTTGGTCAACCTTTCTTCAGTGATTTATCCCCATTTATTATATTATCCTCTTTATTTTGTATTTTTTCAGTGAAAATCAGGTATTTTCATATATTTAATTCACCGATCATGTAGATGTTCATAAAAGCTCAGATTAAAGTTGAGGGTTATTATATCAGAAACAGAGAAAACTGAACAAAAAGTGACTTTTTCAGCTAAATTTTTCAATAACTGAACATAAAAAAGCATCTCCATCCACTTTCTTTTTTCCCCAACTCCATGCTCCATGGGTTTTTCTGGTAAATCAATGTTGTAGAAGATGACGGTGTTTCCACGTTCACTACAGAGCCTCTGAACGTCCAAATGGGTCATATCTGATGACCATGAAAAGATGACAAACTGCATTTTACACCAGTTATTGACACTGATTGATTGAGGTATTAAACAGTTTAGATCAGTAGATGGTTTTGGTCGCTGGTGGAGGTTTGGGTCTTTATGGGTTAATACAGTGTTTTTCAACCTTGGGGTCAGGACCCCACATGGGGTCGCCTGGAATTCAAATGGGGTCCCCTGAAATTTCTAGTAACCGATAAAAAACAAAAACAAAAAAACAAATTAAAAATATATGGTGACTTGACAGAGACAATCCCAATCCATAAAAGACATAACAAACTGTGAAGCTGAAACTGAAGCACTGTGGTACTGTTTATCTTTCAAATGTTCATTGTGGTTGGTTTCAGATGCTGCAGCTCTTTCATAATTCATAGTTTGAGTTCTTGTTTGTTCAGTATTAATTGTCAGCCTTGTAAATCCAAGCTGGACTGGCTGTACATATCCTGACCAAGGAAAATAAAATTCTCACTTTGTGCAGTAATCTACACCTGGCTTTTCTGCCTCCGTCCAAAATAATATACATTATATACACTAAATGCCATCTGAAATTAACGTTTATTTGTAACATAGTATGGCAAACTATTACATGATCAAAAACAAAATAATTTTAGCAAAAAAAAAAAGATTATCTGTTTTGAATGTCTGGGTTCGTTAGAAATTTGTGATGTTAAAATGGGGTCATGAGCCAAAAAAGGTTGGGAACCACTGGGTTAATATATCAAAGTAACTTCCTGTATTTCAAAAGTATTTCCCAATGTTTCAACACTTTTGAAGAATGCTTATTGTTGTTCAAGGCAAAGGGGAAGTTGTAATAATCTGTCTTTTGAGGATTCAGTCATATGTAAGTCACCGGACTGAGTAATTCTTGGTAAAGCGTAATGGGAAATGTGATGCTTTGTTTGCTGAAGCCAAGCAATGTAATGACATGTCATACCATGTTGTGGCATCTGATACACTGCATCTACAATGGAAGAATACGATGATATACTGCACATTTTCCCAACCTCACTCAAAACCCCTTTGAGGCTCTTCATCATTTTCATTTTGGCCGTATATACCAAATCGTCACCTGATACGACCGAAGCCACAGTGTGGGAAAATTCTTTAAATAGTTGCTGTAGTGTGAACGGGTCGAGAAGGACTGACGGGCCAAGGTGTTTCACAATGATGTTTATACTGTTCATATGGTACATGGCATTACGAACATCACAAAAACACAATCAAAAGGTTTATTTGTACACAGTTTTATACTCTTTGACTGGGCTACATTTGTTCATATCGGTAATTTGTACAACTTTCACATATTTTTTTGGTGGGTTGACCAGAGATTTACACCATCCCAAAGTAGTTAGGAACAAGTGGTCCCAGGCACAACAAACCCCGCCCCTTGCATGTATTGTAGCTTATTTTGGCATCGATCCAGCTGATGTTATCATGTCTGTGCATGTGCTGATGTCAGCATATCATTTGTCTCTGTATATGTGCCAAGTTTGAAGCAAACTGAAACAAAACTGATGGTTTTATAGACATTTGAAATTTCGCCCATTATAAGTAAATGGGAGGAAAAAAAAGATTTAAAAAATTCATTAAAAAATTTAACTTTGACCTACTTTTCCCAAAATGTAACCACATCTATTCTGGGTCACTGCCAATCTAAACCCTAACCCTATACCCAATTTGGTATGAATTAAACCAATAGTTTTGCTTCTACAGACATGTGAAATTTTGCCCATGATAAGTAAATGGGAAAAAAAAGATTGTAATAATTCCTAAAAATTTTTTTTTTACCTTGACCTACTGTTCCCAAAATATAATGACATCTATTCTGAGTCTCCGGCATTCTATAAACTCAATCTGGTATGAATTCAGCCAAGAGTTTTGCTGCTACAGACATTTGAAATTTCACCCAATATAAGTAAATGGGGGAAAAAAAGATTTTAAAAATTCATAAAAAATTTTAACTTTGACCTACTGTTCCCAACATGTAATCAGATCTATTCTGGATAATTGGCAATCTATAAACCCAGTTTGGTATGAATTCAACCAATAGTTTTGCTGCTAGCGTGTTAAGAAACCAACAAACTAAACCAAAAACAATACCCCTTGTCTCCCCTTCGGGGGGTGGGGCAATGACACTGCACCATAAGATTAGGGATGCACCGATACCACTTTTTTCCAGACCGAGTACGAGTACGAGTACTTACATTTGAGTACCTGCCGATACCGAGTACCGATACGAGTACTTTATAATCCCATTCCAGTTGTTAGTTCCTTTTGTAAATGTGCTTTATTGTCGTTGTCATTAGTCTGACTGGAAAAAAGTGCTGTTACTGACATTTAATGTGTTGGAATGAGCGTTTCTCAATTAATCCACCAGGGGGCGCCGCTCTGAATTAACCATACTGGACAAATACCACGAAGAAGAGTAAAGTTTTTTTGTTTTTTTTTTTGAGAAGAAGAAGAAGAAAGTCAGTAATAACAAACATGGAGACGACAGAGGCAACACTAATGTGATACTAATATTGCAACGTTTTCGCTGGTAAGGTTTAACAGCTTAGCTTCAGCAGGTAGAGAAAAGAGAAATGCGTGATAAGTTTCGTTTTCACTTCTGTTGGCGGCGGTCTGCACCACGCCGTACTCCCGCTGGTATTCTCATTCTGTGTACGCATCCGCGAGCACCTGGTAAACGGATGGAATGTACGCAGAGGACGGACAGAAGGCTCCGTCTGTATCTGTCTGTGTCTTTAACGTTACTTGCAGTCAGCGTTACTTTTATCACCGTCATTTATTTTGAAAAATCTCCACACTCTTCACACTCCACACACATTATTCCACCGCCGCGTACCTGCTGCACTGAACTGTGAATGTCACACAGCCGTATGTGGTATCGGTCCATTTGTATCGGATTACTTTTACGAGTACTAGTACACACACTGAGTATCGGAAACAGTGCATCCCTAGCTCATACATATAGTATTGATATTACAGACTCTCAACAGCAGGAGGAAGAACACATTCATGTCTACCAAAACCATAGACAAATCAATGCATGCACAGTCTGTAGCATTCACTGAATAAAGTGTGAGGATCATTGTTTAAACACATCTATATTATGGTATTATCAAGTTTTGTGCTTCAAACAAAGCTCAATCAAAATCAAAGTGTCTCATAATTTTCATGCGTAGCTGATATTTTACATTATAGCTGTTAGCTTAGCTTTATTTATGTACAAAAAACAGCCACCGTAAAACCACAAATCCCCTGTTTTCTTTAAATTTGTGTTGTCAAAAGCTGCACTAAAAACCCTACTTGTCAAAAAAAAAAAAGTCAGAACATTCACAGTTTACTTTGCAAACATAATAACATCCCATAATAACTTTATACCTTCATCAGCTGTATAATCAAACCCACCCATGTTGAAGACATGCTGTGTGTTTCAGGATCCAACTCTATTCCTTTCATTTAGAGCTGTGTCCAGAGGGGAAAACAATGGCAATTTTGTTTTTTTTTTTTTGTTTTTTAATCTCTTTTTCATTTCTTTGACTCACAAAGCTGTTTCTTAAAGTTTTTGAAACATCAGCTCAACCATGGCAGTGGTTTTCAGTACCGAGGAACATTAGTAGGATTACACTACTCCCTCTAGTGGTCACATGTATTCATAGTGGCGTGTTTCTGCAATATATTTCACGTTTGTCGATGAATTTTATAGGCCATCTTTCAATATTTTAACATAAAGTTGAGTATTTTAACCCACAAAGACCCAAACAGCCACCAGTGACCAAAACCATCTACTGATCTATAATATTTAATACCTGAAGATCCACTAATCCTATCAATACATGTAAATAAATGAGTTAAAATACAGTTTGTCATCTTTTCATGGTCATCAGATATGATCCATTTGGACGTTCAGAGGCTCCGTAGTGAACGTGGAAACACCGTCATCTTCTACAACATTGATTTACCAATAAAACCCATGGAGTTGGATCAATGACAGTGGATGGACACACTGGGTTCATGTTCAGTTAATGATAGATTTTTCTGAAAATGTCAGATTTTCTTCAGTTTTCTCTGTTGTGATATAAAATATATGATATAAAAAACCTTTGGATTTATTCTGAGCTTTAATGAACACCTGCATGATAAGTAAAGTAAATAAAGGAAAATACATGATTTACACTGAAAATCACAAAATACAAAAGATCCAATCCAACTATAATGGACGTTCTGTGTCCGGTCTGTGTTTGTCCAATGCGTGTTTGTCCGATCGATGTTGCAGCACAGGAGGGCGTTTGTACGGGTTTTCCTCAGCCTTCACGGGCCCGATCGCCGCCAAACTCGCCAAATGAATAGAAACATTATCTGACTATCTACTAGGCACAATTTAATGTCCGTATTCAAATGTTGTGAGGTATGCTGGGTGATTTTAACTGGGTCCCAGATCACCACAGACCAGGTCCCAGCTCACCTCAGACCGGCTCCAACCTCATCACAAACCGGATCCTGGCTCACCTCTAACCGTGTTCCAGCTCACCTCCGACCGAGTCCCCACTCACCTCAGACCAACTCCGAGCTCACCACAGACCTTCACATGCTCGATCGCCGCCAAACTCGCCAAATGAATACAAACATTACCTGACTATCTACTACACACATTTTAATGTCCGTATCCAAATATTGTCAGGTATGCTGGGTGCTTTTAGCCTTTCATGCTATCGTACAATGGCACCATGGGTACAATGCCACTAGTTATAATAAATGGCAAGGAACTGAGAAAAATTCACTTGGAAATCAATACAAAAATATCTCTGGGTCTGTACGGGTTAATGTAAAGTAAGTAAAAATACAACATGTAACTCCTTTAAGGTATTTATACCAGTCTTATCAGCTCCAGATTATCATGTTGTCTTTGAACCTGCTGTCACTACCCTGTTTTTGGACCTGTAACATGACCCTTTTCCTTTTCTCCTTTAACATAAGCCTTCAGAGTCATTACTGACAACTTCTATTAACTACAAACCTCGTATCAAACACATTTATAGTCTGAAAATATAACACCATGTCATATAATACCATGAGACTGCATTGTTAAAGGAGTAGCTGGAGTTGTATTTGAGATTCCCCCAGTCTGCTGTGACTAACATTTCGCATCCAGGAAGTGAATGCTGGATCCCAGTGTACTGTCAGTCCTGATAATGAGTGATTCTTGGTCATGTGTGAGTAATAAAACCCAGCACACTGTTTATTTCCTCAACCTGACCTCTTTTCAGTGCGCACATAACTGGGATTATTACAGACTGCAGTGATTGTTTTCAGAGGTCCTTGTTTTTAGCACATGCCATATAAAGTCATCCTTGTGCATGCGTGTGTGTGTGTGTGCGCATGTGTGTGTGTGCATGTGCGTGTGCATGTGGGGACAAAAACGGTTTTAATGCTTCAGTTGTGTCCATTCATTGCATTTTGCACTGATGTCACTATCTCTTTTGACAAATTATCAAATATTTTTGCCCCTCTCTCTCTATTTTTCATTCCTTTTGCTGTAGTCTGTTCTTCTTGGACTCCATTCTGTCATCTCTTCCTCTCCTCCTCCTCCTCTCTCTCTCTCTCTCTCTCTCTCCCTCACTCACTCTCTCAGTCCCCCCCCCCCCCCCCCCCCCAGTCTTCCCATGGGCCCACAGGAGATGATAAGGTGATGTCATACCTCCGCTTCCTGGGGATGTGAGTAACTGTACACTGTGTGCCTTGGGCCATGGCAGGGATTATGTGTGTGTGTGAATGTAGCAATGTTTGTGTTTCTGAATGAGAGAGACAAATGTGGAGAGAGAACGAGGAGGAGAGAAGGAGGAATTAGAAGGACTGTAAAAGCTTCCAGGACCAGAATCACTCTAAACATTTCTTAATGTAGTCTTTTCCCTTGTAGTGACACACAGAGTTAGCAATGTGCAGGAGGACATAATAATGATAACATAATTCACAACCCATTCATCATAGCCTAGCATTTATATCCATGGTGGAGGGTAAAACAGAGCTAAGAGGGAAAAATATTGCACCTATCGAGAGTCATCGAACATCCATTTAACCCATAAAGACCCAGTGCTACTTTTGTGTCTGGTCCCAAATGAATTTTTTTCTATATTTAACTAGGGATGTCCGATAATATCGGCCCACTGATATTATCGGCCCGATACTGGCATAAAAATGTAATATTGGTGAATATCGTTATCGGTTTTTTTGCCTATCATTAAAACCGATAAAATAATGCCTTGATTTCGCCGGAATTTACCGACGCCTAAATGAAGCATTGTTTGTAGCTGAAAGAAATGTGCAGTTTTCAAAACTGTACAGTAGAGTTGCCACACTGTAACAGACTCATGGAGTGAGGGAGAGAAAATAAATAAATATGGCATTTTTTCCACAACTTAAGTTGAAGTATGTATTCTTTGCACAGACAGTATTTACATTTTGAAAGCCTTATTGCATTTGAGAATGCATCCAATGGGGCATCACAATAAAATTAGGCATGATGTGTTAATTCCATGACAGGCGATATGTGATATTACCTAAAATTAGTTTAATATCCCACATATATCGGCAGCAGTATCGGTAGATATCGGAATCGGAAATTAAGCGTTGGACAATATCGACATATCGGTTTTTGGCAAAAAAGCCAATATCGGACATCCCTATATTGAACCTTTCTTAAGTGATACATCACCATTTATTATAATATTATCCTCTGTATTCTGCATTTTTTTCCCATGAAAATAAAGTATTTTCCTATATTTAATACATTGATCATGTAGATGTTCTTAAAAGCTCAGATTAAAGTTGAGGGTTATTATATCAACAACAGAGAAAACTGCAGAAAAAGTGACGTTTTCACTAAAATCTATCATTAACTGAACATAAACCAAGTGTCATTGATCCAACTCCATGGGTTTTACTGGTGAATCAATGTTGTAGAAGATGACGGTGTTTCCACGTTCACTATGAACCCTCTGAACGTCCAAATGGCTCATATCTGATGACCATGAAAAGATGAAAAACTGCATTTTACACCAATTATTTACATGTATTAATAGGATTAGTGGATCAACAGGTATTAAACAGTTTAGATCAGTAGATGGTTTTGGTTGCTGATGGATGTTTGGGTCTTTATGGGTTAAAAAAAGATTAGTTTTGCTCTGTAATGCATCTACATGCAGGTCCAATGGGTATGGTTTGCAGGGATTTAGAATCTAATGACAAAAATGAAACAAAATATTTATAATTATAATTTCATTAGTGGATAAAAGCCTGAAAATTCAAGTTGTTCCATTCTGTTGCCATTTATATCTTCAGAGGGAACAGTTCACCATTCACAGGGTGTCATATGTCTATAGTAGTTCCAAACAGACATACTCTTCTTCTTCTTTTTCCATTGCATAGGAAATGACAAGCAGCATTGAGAAACTACTGTCATCTATTAAGTTTAACCCATAAAGACCCAAATATCCACCTGTGACCAAAATCATTCACCGATATAAAAATGCAAATCACTGTTAATCCACTAATTCTATCAATACATGTAAGTAATTGGTGTAAAATCCAGTTTATCATCTTTTCATGGTCATCAAATATGACCCATTTGGACGTTCAGAGGCTTTGTAGTGAACATGGAAACACCGTCATCTTCTACAACATTGATTCACCAGTAAAACCCATGGAGTTGGATCAATGACAGTGGATGGAGACATTTGGTTTATGTTCAGTTATTGATATACTTTACTGAAATAGTCATTTTTTCTTAAGTTGTCTCTGTTTTTCATATAATAACCCTAAAACGTGATCTCAGCATGATAATTAAAGTACATAATCAGTAAATTAAATATTAAATACTCGATTTTCACTGAAAAAATGCAAAATGGAGAGGATAATATCATGATAAATGAAAATAAATCACTTGAGAAAGGTTAAATCTAGAGAAAAATGAATTTGGGAACTGTCCCAAAAGTACCACTAGGTCTTTATGGGTTAAGTGCAGAGCAGAGTCATGTTCCCTTCAACTACAAAGCCCAGAATAGGACAAACCAACCAACGAAGATCATTCTTGTTTTTATTGGCAGTGTAACTTGCAATTTCACCACTAACAATAAATATTACACATTGAACCTTTAAATCTATCTTGTCATCTCAAATATTTCACACCTGTTTTTGGGTGTTAGTAGGACTTCTGAAGAGCATAGTTTTATTCAGATTAAATTATGGTAATGTCTGGAAACATACATATACATACAATTTTCAAAGTTTGGAATATTTCACACATATACATAATACTATACATGGGAAAGTATTAAAATCTAGCTCCAGTTATAATTTGAATTATTGTTAATGCCATAAGTGTTTTTAAACTTTAATATTTACGTTAAATTGGGGATGTACTTCATAATTGATTCCCCAATCCAACGAAAAAATTCACTTACTCAACAGTGACTTTCAAATGGACTTGTAAGTTTCTAATCATGTAAGCTGTATCATATATGCCACTATCTTTTCTATTAAAGGTATTTTTATGACTGACTGACGGGTAGCTTACTACCTAACAGCATGGCCAAAAAGTGTTCAAAATGTTAAAGGTGCGGGAGACTTTCGTGACCAATTTTTCATCAGATCTGTAAAACCTCAGTCATATCCTCAGTATCACTAATCTGTAAGTCTTTCTGTGATTACTTACTTGAATCTCTTGCATTACGGTGAACAATTTCGAAATGCCATCCACCATAAACAAAACCATTTGTTTACAAACAGAGTCGGGAGGTAACTCCAGCATCTTCAGAATTTGTCACGACATGCATTGTGGGAAGTGAAGGCTTGCGCTGCCACTGTCAGGCTAGATATTATACGGATGAAACACGACACGGAAACGGCTGGAGGAATATGCATAGAGGGAAGGGAGCTTGTGTCTTTAGCAGCTGCTGCCAGACAGAGGCGCGAACCGGCGTTTCCACAATGCACGTCGCAACAAATTCCGAAAATGCCCGAGTGACCTCCCGGCTCTGTTTGTAAACATATGGTCTGTTTATGGTGGATGGCACTTCGAAATCGTTCACCGTGATGCAAGAGGTTCAGGTGAGTAATCACAGAAAGACTTACAGATTTGTGATACTTAGGCTATGTCTGAGGTTTTACAGATTTGATGAAAAATTGGTCACAAAAGTTTCCCGCACCTTTAAGAGAAATGGTCTCAACAGAAGAAGGAGCTGTTCTAACAAAGGTTTCCTAAAGGTTCACTTTGATCTTGGATGGTACATACCAAGACACTCAGCCTTGAAATTTAATGTGTGGTTTCAGTCTTCTGAACCACAGTTCCAGACTCTGTAAACCTATAACTTCTGGAAGTATTTCTCCATCCTCACCATGAGGAAAAGTGGCTAATAAGCCAAGCTAAGCAGCAGGAACAGGTTATTGGTCTTGAGGTGAGGCCAAATATTTGTACAAATCCATCTGTCCATCCATCCATCCATCCAAAACCTAATGTTTGTAGGACTAGTGAACACAATACACTTGTGTTACTTAAGTTACTAATGGTTATCATCTGTAGTTATGCACTTTTTTAATGATGCAACCCAACTGTAAAATTTTAGCCAATCATTTCCCTTTCATTGTTCAGTCTTTTGTACATTAAACCATGAGGTTTGAACTACTCTCTATAGTGAATCCTCTAGGGAGCAATTAGCACCACTGAGATTGGCTTAGAAAAGTAAATCAGTGGTATATAAATGTAGTTTTAGGAAGCAGAGTTGACATTTGTAAAGTGGAAGCACATTTCTCATGTGTTCTCCGCCGTTAATGAACGCACGTTGGACAGCTGTAGTTCAGGTGATGGAGTAGGTCGGCTATTAGTCACAAGGCTGATAGTGTGTCGGAGCAAATCCCTGAGCCCCAAATTTATTACAGTTTGCACGTAAGGGGAGAAATGTGTAAGCTGCACCAAAACATCTGCTCACCACCAAACTCTGCTTCATCCTGTTCATCTTAAAACACCTGAGAGTCAGATTGTGTGGACTCAGTTCACTGATCAGGACCACATTACTTTAACCCATAAAGACTCAATCATCCATCAGCGACCAAAACCATCTACTGATCTAATATGTTTAATACCTGTTGCTCCATTAATCCTATCAATACATGTAAGTAATTGGTGTAAAATGCTGTTTGTCATCGTTTCATGGTCATCAGATATGACCCATTTGGACGTTCAGAGGCTCTGTAGTGAACGTGGAAACACCGTCATCTTCTACAGCATTGATTTACCAGTAAAACCCATGGAGTTTGATCAATGACAGTGGTAGCAGATGCTTGTTTTTACATTCAGTTATTGAAATCTTTGCTGAAAGAGTAACTTTTTCTTTAGTTTTCTCTGTTTTAACATAATAACCTTTGAATTTACTTAGTTTTCATGAACATCTAAGTTAAAAATATAGGAAATCAAATACAGGAAAATACATGATTTACAGTGAAAGATGTAAAATACAGAGGATAATATTATAATAATTGGTGATAAATCACTTCAGGAAGGTTAAATGGTGAGAAAAATTCATTTGTGAACTGCCACAAAATAAACACTGGGTCTATATGGGTTAATTTTGCTGCATCAGATTAACATTAAATGACTCAAACTGACCCAACTCACCTTGTTTGAGTTACTCCAGTTTCCTAATATTATTACATTTTAATCCAATTTCATATCATTCTGACACAAATTAAAAGTAGACCACAATATATGAGTGATGTTTTTAATCTGGGTACCAGATGATAAGACATCAACCTATAAATACAATGTGTGCTTTGAAAACTGCATGGTTGGATAATTTGATCCAGAAGAATGGTTGTGAAAGTTATTGTGCTCAGCTGTTACACTTAAATATGACTCAGAACTGAAATGTTTTATCCGATATTACTTAGAATAACATGTACCAATGAGCAAGCAAACTATGAATGTCATGAGCAGTCACTTTGGAGCTGTGCAGCTGTGTCAATTTCTTCTGAAACACAGCTCAGACCAGTTGAGCTGGTGTTGTTGGACAGCTGACTAACCCTCCTACTCTTATGTTACAGTAAGACATGCACTATTTTGAGCAGGAGGTTCTGGGCATTGATCCCTGTGAGATCTGCCTGTACGTGGCATGAGCCGTGGGCAGGATCACCAGACAGCAGCACAGAGCTGTAAAACAATGTAAAAAGTGTGCTTGAAGCAGTTGCCTTATAAATCAAACATAAAACTGTGCTGGCGCTGCAGTCCATGTGGGCCCAGCAGCAGCACTTTGAACTGTGGTCACGTGGAGCTGCCGCTTAAAACAAGAGCAGGGCTGCGTTCAGCTTCAGCGGTGCACTTAAAAGGACAGGGGTTTTTTTAAGGTGGCACCATCTTTGTATACGTTTGTGTATGAAACAGTTTACAGGGTGGGGAAGCAAAATTTACAATATTTTGAGGCAGGGATTGAAAGACAGTTTATGACCAATTAGTTTATTGAAAGTCATGAGAATTTATTTGCCACAAGAAAATTTACATAATAGAAAGTGTTTTTATTCTGTGTCCTCCTTCTTTCTCAATAACTGCCTTCACACGCTTCCTGAAACTTGCGCAAGTGTTCCTCAAATATTCGGGTGACAACTTCTCCCATTCTTCTTTAATAGTATCTTCCAGACTTTCTCGTAATAGTTTTGCTCGTAGTCATTCTCTTCTTTACATTATAAACAGTCTTTATGGACACTCCAACTATTTTTGAAATCTCCTTT
The DNA here is from genome assembly GCF_902148855.1 of Sphaeramia orbicularis. Classification (NCBI taxonomy): domain Eukaryota; kingdom Metazoa; phylum Chordata; class Actinopteri; order Kurtiformes; family Apogonidae; genus Sphaeramia; species Sphaeramia orbicularis. The sequence continues at coordinate 22,288,889 of NC_043970.1, read as the reverse complement.
GGTGTGATGAGTGCATTCAGCAAATCACACACTCTTTGACGTTTGCTTTCCTGATTACTCATATGGGCAAAAGTTTCTGAAAAGGTATGGATAATAGTGTTAGGTATGATTATGACATCAATATATGTTTGGTTTCAAAACAATTGACGTAGTGCCTGCTGAGAAAAAACAACTAAATGTTCATTGTAAATTTTGCTTCCCCACCATGTATACTGTATACACATATATATATATATATACATATATACATACATATATATATATATATATATATATATATATATATATATATATATATATATATATATATATACACCAACACTATCAGTATATATATATATATATGTGTATATATATATATATATATATATATATATATATATATATATATATATATATATATATATATACCAACACTATCAGTATATATATATATATATAATATATATATATATATATATATATATATATATATATATATATATATATATATATAAACAAAGTTAAATGTCACCTACAAATAATATGCTCACTGCAGTCTTCAACACATTTCTATTCAACTTACTAACAACTTAAGATGGAATTAGTGTACAACTAAAATAAAATAAACTTAAAAACAAATATTTTTAATGTTTGTGTGAAAGCTTAAAAGTTTAAAGAAGTGATGGTTCCAATGAAGAAAACTGATCATATAGACATTTTCTGCCTTTTTGTCCTCATCTCTTCTGAGCCATGCTCCGTGTTGTTGGTGTTGATCCTGACGTCATGTGCATCAAAATAAGCATCCGTGTGAAACACAACAGCAGAACCAGTGTTTATCAGCAGCAAAATTAAGGAAACAAAGATTTGATTCAGGAAAATTGAGAATTTTCAATCAATTAATTGTTTCAGCTTTAAAATGTTCTGCACATTTAAAGCAGACTTTTGACCCAAAAAAAAAGTCACAAAAAAGGGGGAGTATTGAATATATTTCCATTAGCCAGTTTGAAGTGAATAAACCAGCCTGAGGTTGGGGACTCATGTGACATGACCTAAGTCAGTTAGAAGTGGCTTAAGGCGTCCTCACCTCACACTGACTCAGACTTTTTCACCTGAATCCACGTGATTTTAACTTGTGGCAAATGACGAGTCCCTGGCCTCAAAAACACATTAGCACATTGCGAGTATCAGTTCCAGACTGACGACGGTTTTGTGCAAAGTCTGTGACATGCCAAAACACTCACAACTATAAATCCAAATGAAAGCAAACAAAGGTGTTGTAAAACCTGTTTGGTGTTCCATATATGTTTAATTTCCCATTGGTCTCCATTCTCCGTCGCTGCTCCTCACCTGGTGTGGTCAGGAGACAATGGGCCTCTTCAAAAGGTCAGTTTGCTTTAGAAATTTCTTTTAGAGCTTGAGCAAACAATTATAGCTACTCCTCTGGTCTGGGTACATAAAAACGGAAGCCATCTAAAAACAGAAAGGAAGGGAAGTGGGGGGGATAGAATAAAAAGAGGCAGTGAGCAAGACAGAAAGAAAGAAAGAGGAAGCCACAATATCCTGCAATGAAATGGTCACAGCCGCAGCCAAACAGTATGAGATATCTGGGATGTGTGGAATGTGAGGTATTTGCCATAAATAGGCCTCAACCATTTGTTTAAAGATCTTTTTTTCTCCCCAGTTAGACAAGTTTTTTTCTTTTTATGTTCTGAATGACAGGAAAAGGAAAGGGAAGAGGAAAAGATAAGCAGTTAAACTTGGACATTTCTTTCCCAGAGAGGAGACTGGGCAGCAGCAAAGAAGAGTGGGTGTAATGGCTTTGCTTACGCATTTACTTCCCAGAATAGGAATTATTCCATGACAACTTCCAGGGAAATCAAAAGAGGACAATGTAATGCCTTTTACATCATGACACAAGTGCAGCCAAGTCATTATTATTACTTTTTATATTCCTGAGGAGTGCGCTGTCTATTGCTTTAGTCTATTGCTGTTTTCTCATTAAATCCTAAGCTTGAATTATTCCGTCAAATATTATAGTCAGTCTTCTACAGAACACAGTAAAGGACTCACACATACACACATCATTTCCTCCTCCAGCTGATTTCTTTGTTAAGTTGATGGAATAGTGATAGTGGTATTAACCCATAAAGACCCAGTGTTACTTATGTATCAGTTCCCAAATGAATTTTTCTCTCTATTTAACTTTTCTTAAGTGATTTATCACCCTTTATTATAATATTATCTTCTGTATTTTGCATTTTTTTTCAGTCAAAATCAGGTATTTTCCTATATTTAATTCACTGATCATGTAGACCAGGGGTGTCAAACTCATTATAGTTCAGGGGCCATATTCAGCTAAATTTGATCTGAAGTGGGCTGGACCAGTAAAATAATAACATAATAATATATAAATAATGTCAACTCCAAACTTTTGCCTTTGTTTTAGTGTAAAAAAAAAAAACATTAAATTATGAAATGCTTACTTTTATAAACTATCCAAAAAAAAAAAAAACCCTGAAATTTAAATTAAAAAACGTAAGAAAATTTTGTGCAATTTTAACAATATTATTCCTCAACTTATCATTCTCTATGTGCATTATGGATCAGATCTGCAAAGACACAAAACACTGAGGAACAGGCAGAAAAAATGTTAAAACTGTGCTTAATTTTCTTTAGACATTCCAGGTTCCTCATATTTGTTCAGGTTATTCACACTTTATTGTTACAGGATAGTTTGTAAATGTAAATATTTTCATAATTTAATGTTATTTTTTGCACTAAAACAAAGGAAAAAAATTAAGTTGTTAATTCAAAATTTTTTTGGGCTTAATTCAAGATTTTTTTACTTAATTGAAGATTTTTTTTTTTTTTTTTTTTTTTTTTTTTGCTTAATTCAAGATTTTTTTTTTACTTAATTGAAGATTTTTTTTTTTTGCTTAATTCAAGATTTTTTGCTCAATTTGAGATTTTTTTGGCTCAATTGAAGATTTTTTTTTACTTAATTGAAGTTTTTTTTGTTTGTTTGTTTGTTTGTTTTTTGCTTAATTCAAGATTTTTTCCTTAATTCAAGCTAAAAAAATTTTTTTTTAGGCTTAATTTTATTCAAGACTGTGGAATTTTTGCGCTTGGTAAAAACATCTCAGGGGCCCAACTGGACCCTTTGGTGGGTCTCATTTGGCCCCCGGGCCACATGTTTGACACCCCTGATGTAGATGTTCATTAAATTTCAGATTAAAGTCAAGGGTTATGGCATCAAAAACAGAGAAAACTGAAGAAAAAGGGACTTTTTCAGTAATATATACCATAAACATAAACCAAGTGTTTCCATCCACTGTCATTGATCAAACTCCATGGGTTTTACTGGTGAATCAATGTGATAGAAGATGACCATGTTTCCACGTTCACTACAGAGCCTCCGAACGTCCACTTCAGTCAAATGTTGATGACCATAAAAGATGACAAACTGTATTTTACACCAATTATTTACATGTATTGTTAGGATTAATGGATCAACAGGTATTAATCATTTAAGATCAGTAGATCGTTTTGGTCGCCGGTGGCTGTTCTAGTCCTTATGGCTTCAAGAAAAAAAAAAAAGATGTTTTCATTGCTCTGTGTACTGTTGTGCATTTAAAGAACACACTGGTCTACAAGCAAGCTTCCAGAATAAAAGTAGTTAAACTTTACCTACTTTCAGTTACTAAAAAAGGAAAAAAAATAAGTCAAAAGTGATGTTTGGCTCAAGTTATCAAGATACAGTAATAACTCAAATATTGAAATTCTATATGAAGTAATGACAGTGATTATTAAATGAAAGGATATGTATGTGTCTGAGCTCCAAGTTCTGACTCAAAGCATCTCTGCAATGTAGAACATATTCATCTATGCTATTGCTTTGACACAACATGCCCTCTTTGACATATTATACACTATGTTACATTTCATAAGCCACAACAAGCATTGAAGTCATACAGGGGTTGGACAAAATAATGGAAACACCTTAAAAAATCAACAAAATATAATTTAATATGGTGTAGGTCCGCCTTTTGCGGCAATTACAGCCTCAATTCTCCGAGGTATTGATTCATACAACTTGTGAATTGTTTCCAAAGGAATTTTAAGCCATTCTTCAGTTAGAATACCCTCCAACTCTTTTAAGAGTTGGAGGGTGGAAATCGACGTCTTACTTGAATCTCTAAAACTGACCATAAATGCTCAATAATGTTGAGGTCTGGGGACTGTGCCGGCCATACGAGATGCTCAACTTCATTAGAATGTTCCTCATGCCATTCTTTAACAATTCTAGCTGTATGGATTGGGGCATTATCATCTTGAGGTGAAGGTGTTTCCATTATTTTGTCCAACCCCTGTACGTAGCAGCTTTTAAAATTGTCAGAAGTGGCTTTTCCATTGGACATCTGTGCAAAACTTTACCAATATTTACGAAATGTCAAAAAAAACGAGTGCGTAATGTCAGTTTTTCCATTAAATCACAAATACGATGATTTGTTTATTTTTTTATCACGAGATCACACGAGAAGTCATTCCATAAACATGGCAACAAATGTAAATATCATGTTGATTTACAGATATATTCATTATTATTATATATTACCCCTCTGTCTTGTACTAAATTAAAAAATGATTCCATTTCCTGGTGTGTCCACACATACCACGCCACGTTTCTTTTAAACTCTTCTTCTTCACTTGTTGCAACATCTGTCAACATCCATTTTTTTTTGTTCATGTGACTCTAATTGCAGAAAAAGGTCTTTCCATTGCAGTTTTGTGTGATATACCAATTTCACTTCACCTGAAAAACCACCTCTTGCCAGCGCAAAAACTTATCATCGAAAAAAAAACGCGAGGTTTGGCGAAATTGTCATTTTTCCATTTGGCAAATTTTTCTGTGCAAGTTATATTCATGCAATTTGAGGGTCAATGGAAAAGCGACTATTGTATGATACTTTTATCAAGTTGTCTCCTATTTTTCCCCAGAGGAACCAGAGATGCCTCGAAACTGTGTAAAGAACACAGATAAGAGAAAAGAGACAAGCCAAAAAGGGTCACGTACATACTGAATAACTGTTGTTTTAAGTGAGTAAGTTGTTTCAGTTTGTATTTTCCTAATACATTTAGTTACAATAAATCATGAAACTTCTTTTGTTTAATCCTTGTCAGGGTAGCACTTGGACACTTCAGATATAAGGATTCTTTCAAACGCAAGATTTATGTATGTGTATATACATAATAAAACTGTCATTAAATATCTTGGAAGTCTTAGCTAGACATCAGTTTTATCATTTGTTTTCCAGTTCATTTTATTAAAGTATGTAAGATTTAGCTAATTTCATCTCAGAAGCAGATAATGTCCAAAAATTTGTATACCAGTGACATTAGTGTTTGCTTCAGGGTTTAGAAACTTGTCTTCTGTTGTCTATCAGGTGGCAAGACATTTGTACTGACACCTCCGCCTACAGTCAGGGTGATTGATTGTATTACATATAAAGATCAGACATGCAAAAGTACAGAAGAATGAAGAAAGTAAATTTAACAGAATTGTATTTTTCACATGAACTTATTTACACAGCAAAAAAAAAACGACCACAACCAGGTTTCCCCTTTATGTCCCATCGAAATCCAGGTCTTTCCTTATTTTAACTATGACGAAAAAACAACATTTACTGTCATTTACTTCATTACCTGGAAAATGAATATCTTCCTTAGCTGTATTTTTGGTTTCGGTTCATTTTTCATGTTTCTCTTGAACAGACGTGAATAATCGTGTACCAGCTGAACTTTCCTTCCTTTCTATTGTTCTGAATGTCACCAGGCAGTCAAAAACGTCACGGATGCTGTGGAAGACGTCCTAAAACAGGTTGTGTTCAGTGGAGGGAACAACCTCTCAGTTTCCTGTAGGACGCTGAGTCATTTGGGGCTTTAGCGTCAGAGTTCAAATGAAAGGTGTGAATATTTGTAACACACAGTCAGTCGTCTTTAAAGTAATCTTTCTCTCTTAAGTGTAAAGGGATAAAATAATCATGAAAACATACAGTATATGAATTCAGGTGTTTCTTTTCTAACACGGGTCTGAGATACAAAATAATAATGACAAATGCCATAATATAGTTTTACATTGTGATGAATATCATTGCATTACATTGGTTAGTTTTTTGGGGTTTTTTTTGTTTTTTTTTTCATTGTTATCTTTGCTTCCAAAATGCCTCAGACATGGTTTTTACTTCATTTCTCTGAAATATATTTATTTTTTCTTCTTTTTTTTATCCATGACTATGATTTTAAATGTCCTACCTCTAAATTTATGAAATATTTTCATGCTCTGACTGTAAATCATAATTTTCTACCACAATTAACCATCTACTTTCTTCACATCTCACTTAGGAAGAAAAATCTCCTATTAAATTTTGAGGAAATATTGATGTTTATAAACTACATGGACAAAAATATTGGGGCACATCATGGCTACAGCTGTAAGATGTTCCGTTCATGCTGATTTGACAAATAAAATTATATTATGACATTTTACACTATTGATTTTTTAGCCCAGACCCCAGAAATACCTGAATTCAGTGTGTCTGAACACTTTTGTCCATATAGTGTATCTACATGTACAAGTTCACATTTTTGACCATCACAGGCGTCATCACCTCGGTCGGTCTGTGTGTGAGAGGGTATTTGTGTATGTGAGACACACAAGCTTCTCATCTCAACAAGATGTGTGTTGGTTCGAGACACAACAAAAACAGTAGATGACAGCTGTCTCATATGTGCAGAAGCAAAGACCATGAATTAAAGAGTCACACTGAGATTATATGAGAAGATGGGGCAAAGGAAGTTGAGTAACAGGATAAAGAAGAAAATTAACCCATTCACAGATTTGACTATTCTAGTGTGTACGTTTTCTGCAGCTTTATAATTCTACATCACTACATTTCATTTCATTTATTTCGTTCATGGTTCTGCATTTCATCAGCAGCTATTCAATAATCATCAGGTGAACAAACATGCTCAAAAAGGAGCAAGATGAAGAAAATCTTATATTTCCTGCCCCCTTCTAGATAACAATAGCAAGATGCAAATATCATACTTTTAACTTAACTACGTCAGGTTACAGCTCTAATGTCTGTCCTGTCATGTCCTGTAACTGGGACTCAGTATGTAATCATTGCACCAGGTCAAAGTTGATTACTGATGTGTGTAGGAATGTGTGTGTGTGTGTGTGTGTATAAATATATATATATATATATATATATATATATATATATATATATATATATATATATATATATATATATATATATATATATATATATATGTGTGTGTGTGTGTGTGTGTGTATATATATATATATATACACACAGGGTGGGGAAGCAAAATTTACAATGAACATTTAGTTGTTTTTTTCTCAGCAGGCACTACGTCAGTTGTTCTGAAACCAAACATATATTGATGTCATGATCATACCTAACACTATGATCCATACCTTTTCAGAAACTTTTGCCCATATGAGTAATCAGGAAAGTAAACGTCAAAGAGTGTGTGATTTGCTGAATGCACTCGTCACACCAAAGGAGATTTCAAAAATAGTTGGAGTGTCCATAAAGACTGTTTATAATGTAAAGAAGGGAATGACTATGAGCAAAACTATTACGAGAAAGTCTGGAAGATACTATTAAAGAAGAATGGGAGAAGTTGTCACCCGAATATTTGAGGAACACTTGCGCAAGTTTCAGGAAGCGTGTGAAGGCAGTTATTGAGAAAGAAGGAGGACACATAGAATAAAAACTTTTTGTATTATATAAATTTCTTGTGGCAAATAAATTCTCATGACTTTCAATAAACTAATTGGTCATACACTGTCTTTCAATCCCTGCCTCAAAATATTGTAAATTTTGCTTCCCCACCCTGTACATATCTATATATATACATATCTATATCTATCTATCTATCTATCTATCTATCTATATATATATATATATATATATATATATATATATATATATATATATATATATATATATATATATATATATATATATGAAGGAAAATTTAGTCATGTTAAACCAGCCTGAGGGGTGATGTCAGTATTTCAAATTATGATAAGCAAGTACTCAGCCTATTCATACCAAGTTCATATTACATGCTGCTAATGTAGAAATATAGAACATGTAAAATGTAGAAAATAATAACAAAATCCATGGTAAAGGATGTATGAATGGCCAGCAGTAAATAAATCATTAATTGCAATATATTGATTTTTTTCCCCTCCTCAACTGAATTAACACAGTGGCTTTACTGATCTTCTTTGATCAGCTGATCTGAAACTCAGTATATAAAAAATCAGAGGGTTAACTTCATAGTTAAATCTTAACAACACAAACTTCACATGAACACACAAGCCTTAGGAAATCTTAAATAATGAACCTTTAAAGGGGTTTTCACAAAGTATTGATATTCTAAGCTATCAACAACAGGAATAAAGAATGGGAGTAGGAAGAAGCTAACGCTTATCCAGTCCTACCCCCCGATTCTTTTCCTCAGACTCTTTGTACCTAATCAAATGATACACAACATAAGATTATGATTATCCATAAACACACCCCTACAAACCTGTACACCCATACCCATAGAGTCACACACACATATACATACACACTAATTTATATCTACATCTGTACACCCACCCACGACCACACCCCCATGTATACACACACACACACACACACACCATATAATATAACAACCTCACAGTCCAGTTATGTTCACACCCTTCCTTGAGCCAGAAATTATGACAAAACCATTTCTTTGTACATTTTTTTGAATGTTTGAATGTTTGGACACTGCCTGAGGTCGACCCCCAACCCATTCCAAAGCTTGACCCGATACACACAAACTTTTCCTGGTTGTCCTGACTGCTGGGACTTTGAAATTCCCACATTCCATCAGGTTATAGCCCCCCTCTCTATAGGCAAATAGTTTTTATATGTTGGCTGGAGGTTGATTTTTATGAATATTATAAAGTCTAAAGCCTATTTTAAAGTAGGCATACTACATATAGTGCAAATTTGACTCAAATGTATATATATGGGTAAATGAGGTGCACTCTCAGTCTGAGTTCACCTGTCCTCTGGTTTCCCCCACCATTAAAAGCAGGTGGATATAGGTTAATTCTCATGTCAGTGTCCTTGACCACAGTACCGTTGGAGACTTGGAGTTGGTCCCTGAGCTCCTTCAATGGCAGTTCACTGCTCCTACTGTGTGGTATGTGCTAATGCTAATTGCTAATGCTAATGCTAGGTACTGTGTGTGTATTAGGATGGGTAAAATGCAGAGAATGAATTTCCTTGTGACAATAATAAAGCGAGTTGACCTTTAACCTTAACATTTATAGCTCCTTTAAAAGCAGGCTGCATGTAGAGCTTTTACTTGTAGCAGAGTTTTTTTTTTTGTTGTTGTATTTTTCATTAGCATTACAGTAAATCCTTCACAGTGGAAGGCATTGCTCCACTGACTAATAAAACCCCGCTGTGCTTTAAAAATCCCTTCCAGTTCGGCCCCACTATTACTTTGGTAAAGACAGCACTGCCTGGATGAACTTCTGTGGATACAAGTTCATCATATCTACCACGGATAAAACACGTGAGGTGACAGTGTCGATACATTCACACGCTAACTACACCCAAGAGTTGAAGCTACATGGGCGTCTTTTGGCTCATTGTTTTGTTTTGCTTTGTTTCGCCAAAACAGTGCAGCGATTCTCATCTCACATGCGCTCAAACCGATCACATCCCACCGTGAAATGGTAGAGAGATGCCCCAAATGAATGCCAGGTGAAGAAAGTCCAAACATCTGTCAACATCTAAAGAGCCAAATGTTTCTGTGAAGACTCAATGAATACCACGGTAACACTCTCACTTTGTTGTACATAGACCAATGTTTTTCAACCTTGGGGTCGGGACCCCACGTGGGGTCACCTGGAATTCAAATGGGGTCGCCTGGAATTTCTAGTAATTGATAAAAATAAAATAAAAAAAACTTACTAATAAAAAATATATGGTGAGTTGACAGAGACAATCACAATCCATAATAGACATGACAAACTGTGAAGCTGAAACTGAAGCACTGTGGTACTGTTTATCTTTCAAATGTTCATTGTGGTCGGTTTCAGATGCTGCAGCTCTTTCATAATTCATAGTTTAAGTTCTTGTTTGTTCAGTATTAATTGTCAGCCTTGTAAATCCAAGCTGGACTGACTACATATCCTGACCAAGGAAAATAAAATTCTCACTCTGTGCAGTACTCTACACCTGGCTTTACTGCCTCCGTCCATAATAATATACATTATATAGACTTAATGTCATCTAAAATTAATGTTTATTTGCAACATAGTATAGCAAACTGTTACATGGTCAAAAACAAATTAATTTTAGCAAAAAAAAAAAAAAAAAAGTGTTTGTTTTGAATGTCTGGGGTCACCAGAAATTTGTGATGTGAAGATGGGGTCATGAGCCCAAAAAAGGTTGGGAACCACTGACATAGACTGTTTTCCTATTTTGGCTTCATATTAGGTCAACCTCCTCCGTCTGTGACCTTTTTTTTTTTTTTTTGAACTGAAGAAGGTTGGTTGGTTGACACATGCCATTTGCTCTCACTCTGAGGGAAGGCTATGTGTTTGGACCCCCCCCCCCCGTGCAGAATGTGTCTATGCAGCACAAATCATCTATTAGGAAAACAGTTGCTGTACGGCCAACCACAAGCATCCAGGCAACTCTCTGGGTTGTCAAGGTGCTCCCTCTCACTTTCTCTGTCCCCCTATTTTCTCTCTCCCTCTTTTCCTCTGTGCCCGTCTCAGAGAGCAGTAGCAGATGGGGAGACCGGTGTCAGCATTTCCATTTGGATCAGCTGACGGATATGCATCCCCTGTTTCCGTTCCTGTCCGTGTGTGTGTGTGTGTGTGTGTGTGTGTGTGTGTGTGTTTGCTTGTGTGGAGGAGAAAGGTGAAGGGAATAGCATGCATACAGTAACGTTGACAAAGCATCTCTGTTTTCATGATGAGGCCACCAGAACAGGAAGAGAACGAAGGAGCAGATGGGCAGAGCAGAGCAACAGAAAACCGTAGCATTAGGTGACTATTTGGTAGGATTTTGCACATTGGATCCCATAGTCGAGAAGTTTTCTGTGGAATTTAAATTAGCCTTGTACTGTTTATTTTAACCTCTTGGTGGCTGATTGAATATAATGGTATCATTACAGTGGTAAAGCTATGAAAAGCTACCCCTGATAACAAGGCAGCAACGCCTAGAGCTAAGAATATAAGATACAAGAAACAAGAATTTTTATAATGAGCAAATTCTAAAATGACACGAATGCAATGTTGTCATTGCATTGCCACATGTATAATTGTAACTTGATTTGATAATGAAGGATCTACACTACCAATCAAAAGTTTGGACTCACCTGTTTTTTCTTTATTTTCATGAGTATTTACATTGTAGATTCTCTCACTATGAATGAACACATATGGAATTATGTAGCTACAAAAAGTGTGACATAACTCAAAGCATGTTTTATATTTTAGATTTTTCTTAATAGCCACATTTTGCTTTTATTACTGCTTTGTATATTCTTGGCATTCTCTCGATAAGCTTCATGAGGTAGTCACCTGAAATGTTTTCCAAAACTCTTGAAGGAGTTCCTAGTGATGCTGAGCATTTGTTGGCCATCTGCAATCTATCTCGTGCCATTTAAATTAGAAGGTGAGTCCAAACTTTTGACTGGTAGTGTACAATAACATTGTATTTTTTGCTCCACTGAAACCAATGACTGGCATTTGCATCCCAACTTTTGCAGGGTTCAGGAAATAAAACATCATTGGTTAGGGTTGGGAAAAGATTACAACATGCATCTCCAACCAAAATATTTAAGGCACATTTTAAAATGTTGTGCAGGAAAATGTTTAAGAAATGGTTAATTTCAGAAACTTCCCAAATTTTGCAAAAAGGTTTTTTCACTCAAGGTGGTTTTGCTGTTTTCACACACCAGTAAATTAACATCAACAAAAAAGAATTGCCGTTATCCAGTAAATTTTGATGTATATATTCAACCCATAAAACTGATCAGCTGTTTGCTGCATCTTCCCAGATATTCTGATGAAATGTGAAAACATGGATTGATGCAACAGGTGGTTTGGAATGATGAGGGGGCAACACAAAAAAGAGGTCAGTCTTTTTATTTGATTCAATTTCTTTACTCTGTTTATTAGAGCCATCTGTAATGTAACCTACAGCGCCACATGCTGATGACAAATTCACTCCATCAAAAGTTTGCCTCAAATTTGCTTCACGTCTTGTAGAAACAAAGTGATCCTTTCATTCAGATTTTCATAAAAAACATCAAGAGTCAATTTTTTTTTAACACATCTGGTTGGACCAGTGGTAAAACAAGCACTTGTGTATTTCTGTAGCTCTGAATCATTAATCCTTACATATAATTTCTTGGAGGGCACAGTTAAAAAGTGGTTATAACACATAATGAAATGTCGATACGAAACATATTTTTGGTTTAGAAATGCTGAGATGATCTGTATCTGTGGTTCGTCAAAACCTACAATGGTAACGTTTTAGGCTGGCGATCGGGTTGCGCTGTAAGAATGAGGAAAGATATGAGCAGAGAGAAGTGAAGCCAGAGAAGAAATGCTGGAGGAAAATTGTGAGGAGAAACCAGTGAGACAGAGACAGAGGTTAAAGGAGGCTGGAAATTGAGAGACGAGCAGGAAGGGAGAGTAAAGAAAGACAGAATTGAGGAAAGAGAGAGGAGTAACAGATGAGTGAATGTGTCCCAGTTCTAGGGTGTGTTTGGTTGATTTGTGTATGTGCGTGTGCGTGCGTGTGTACATGCGTGTGTGTGTGTGTGTGTTTGTGTGTGTGTGTGTGTGTGTGTGTGTGTGTCTTTCTGTCTGCTAGAGTGGTTTGTGTTGCAGGGATCTTGGCTGCTGTCAGGCTAGGGGACTCCCAGAGGAAGCCAGTCCTTGTTCAGTTTACAGTGAATGATTCCCTTCCTGCCCTGCACAGCCCTGCAGGCCCATGGCCAGCCAGGTTTGTGTGTGCGTGTGTGTGTGTGTGTGTGTGTGTGTGTGTGTGTGTGTGTGTGTGCGTGTGTGTGTGTGTGTGTGTGTGTGTGTGTGCGTGTGTGTGTGTGTGTGTGTGTGCTGGTTCACAGGATAGCCTGCTGGAAAGAGGGAAAGAGGACAGTCCTGCAACCGAAGGGTCATATGTTGTGTAAGAGTCAATGTTTGTCCACCAACAGCCATGTGTCCGGTCAGTGTCCTCAAGTTAGACAGGTCTACCTGACGGGTTACGGATGTCCTCACAGCACACAACATGTTCTTTTATTTTGTTTATTTAATTATCATATATCCTGATCCATTTTAGAGGTAAGGTTCATTTTAGGCCTAAGGATACGGGCAGAAATGCATCAATGAATATGAGCCTAACCATAAAAAGACTGAATGTTAAAAGGTTAACCCTTTACCCCCTGAGACATTATTCCAGGTAAACGTGCTGCTGTGAATCTGTGTCTGTTTCAGTGTCCTAAAAGCTGCTGTGAGTATGTGTTTGTGTTCCTTTTCTTCAGTGGTTTTGTTTTACTGTGTGTTTTAGGGTCAAAACAGGGTGGAATAACAGAAAAAGACAAAGAGAGGATTTTACTAAATGAGACACTCAGAATGGACATCAATATGAGATTTGGGATCTTGAACATGAACTGTGAACTGGAACATGCTGAGCAACAAGGATTAGAATTTGGGCCCAGTAGTTTTTGTTTTGGGCTCGTTTTTTCTAAATCAGTCCAGCTGTTTTTTGAAACCTGGTTGGACTCTAAAAGCAGTTACAGTCAAAACTCAGTAAAAACACAGTAAAAATAGACAATAAAGGAAAACCACCATAACACTACAAACAACAGTAAAAACAAAATGACAAGGAAATTGGTGGAAAAAAAAAAGTCCAAACTGTCTATTTTTATTGCAAGTCGGTGTCACCCACTGCTCATTGTTTTACCCCCCATTCCACAGCTGCACTGTCCATCCTGTTTGTTTGTTTGTTGTATATTTAATCTGCTCTGTCATTTGTACATACTCATTCTGTTTGTGTTCTTCCTCTTGGTTAGGTCATTATTGTAAATGAGAATCAGTTTTCAACTGACTTAACTGGTTAAATAAAGCTTAAATAAATAAAATAAAACTAGCATGCTCCGATGTCTATGGAAAGAACAAGGCCTATTCTATTAGCCTGTTTTGAAACGTTCCCTATTGAGCGAACAGTTTAATTTTTAGGAATATTTAAAATAAATCATACATTCAGAGCAATCAACACAGACACGTCAGGGGTTAAAGGGTTAAAATGCTTCTTGGTTGGTAACAACTAACAAAAACATTAAAATATACCTGTCCGGAATAATAACGCTGATAAATTGTAAAACGTGTGAACTGATTCTGCAGAAGCCAAGAGAAATGACTAGTACTAAGTCTCTATTTTTGAGTTATTTCATCACACTGCAAGACAACAAATTATACTTAGTCCATCAATTATCTGTTATAGAGCTGAAAAAACAATGAAATATTATCAGAAAAACAAAAGATTAGTTGCAGGATGATTTACTGTGATGTGATTTTACAGAGGGTTGTCACGAAGTAATCTTTTCGAGTTGGAAAATGTAGGACGATTGCTCAATTTGAAATAGTAATTTGTCACACTCTTGGAAAAGTAATAATCCTACTCCTAATGTTTCCCCTGCCAACTCTGTTTAAATCCCACAATAATATGGAACTTGTTGGAGCCATGAATCAGCTCCAATCCTCCCAAACATCTTAAACCACGTTCCTGCATTTCCTCCAGGATCTTTTTTCCTGGCACTGCGGCCTCTGAAACAACGTTTCAGGCCATGTTCTGTTTCAGCCGTTACACATTAAGCGCGGATTAGATGAAGAATCCCATCGCCTCCAAAAATGTGGTGAAAATACTTGATCGGGGTGAACGGAGGTCTTTTTCTGCATTGCGGTGGTATCATCTGTAACAACTTTAGGGTTAGAATAATTTCAACTGGAAGACTCTTTACAGAAAACCAGTCCAAATGGGTTTTTCTAAAAGGATATTATATAGTTAAACTTGGCTGACTTTTTAACAGATTACATCCTGCTTAGGGCAGCGTTGAACCGCAGTATTTTTCTTATGCTGCACAATTATATGGTCAAAGACATCCTTAGTTTGAATTATTTACTTTTGATCAGATTTTTTCTTTTCAACATTATATATATATTACATTTTCATTTCTATTTTTTTCTTCTTTACATATGCTCGGGGTAAATTAGTTTTAATCGCTGTATTTTTTCATTTGAACCTTTAACATTTATGAAATGAAAAAAAGTGTTACTGAGTATCAACAAAGGTAATAAACTAGATTTTGAGTAATGACTTTGCCTGTTTATTATATATTTTCATATTTATTTAACCACAGATGTATAGATGCCTGTATCTTTGTTAAAGTGTTTTACATTCTACTTTAGAGCACATGCAACAGGTTAAGCACAAGCCAGTGAGTCCAGCTGTGTGGTTTTCTCAGATTGCATACTCTAATCATGATTTATTTTACTGGGATTTGGTGAGACCTAAACGTCTAACGATAATAAACAAGTCTCTAACAGTGGAGATTTTGAAAGCCTCAGCACTGCTCTGAGTAACAGCACTATGAAACTTGAAGTAATACTGCCATCTTGTGGCTACATGTCATTATTTATAAAGTATGAGCCACAACACTAAGACCACTGACTGGTGAAGAGGTAATCATGGTGGTTATTTCATCACAATGACACACATCAGTCAGTCAGAGGGTTTTTTTGCCTCCGCGCCAAGGAGGTTATGTTTTTGCTGGCATTGGTTTGTCTGTCAGTTTGTTTGTCTGTGTGCAAAATAACTCAAAAAGTTATGGACAGATTTGGATAAAAATTTCAGGAAACGTTGATACTGGCACAAGGAACAAATGATAAAATTTTGGTGGTTTACTTGGGGGGGGGCAGATCTGCCTTGGCGGAGGTTAGCGCTGTCCGAGTGCTTTTCTAGTTTATATAATAATAATAATAATAATATTGATAATACATCACACTTACATAGTGCTTTTTGGACACTCAAAGATGTTTCACAAACAATCAAACAAAAAGAACAGAGAGAAAAGAAAGAGGCTCAAGAAAATGCAAGTTTGAACAGGTGAGTTTTCAGTAGTGATTTTAAGTTTTGTATTGAATCTGAGTTCCTGATGTTTTGTGATTTAGTGTATTAGTGATAGTTAACAAGACAATGTGGAACAATGTGGATAGAAAAATAACAGCACATAAACAAAGGGAAAATCAAACAAATAAACAAACCAAAAACAACAACAGCGACGGAGTAATGACAAACAACAACAAAGACAACATCGTATTACAATGAAAAAGATAATAAATAAGAGCAACTAAACAATATAGAATGGTTAGGGGTGATGGGGAAAAGGGGAAGAGGAGAGAGTGAATGAAAGTGAGAAAGACAGAGGGGGGAGTGAGGGGGATAATAATAATTGTTGTAATAATACAAAAATATATAATAATAATAATACCAGTAGTGTAATTTGCTAGTATTATTGTGGCAGCGGTAGTGGCGAAGGCAGCCACAATACAACGAGTTAAATTATTTAGAATTAATTTAAATTAATATGGCTACGTTAGTCAGCGTTAGTCCAGATCTGTCTATGGATGTGAATGACTTTGACCAGGTCCGTATTGTAACGGTGATGACCTCCACATATGCAGGTCTTGTTGGGTGTTCCTGGTCTGCAGTGGTTATAGTACCGACCAAAAATGGACTAAGGAAGGACATCCCAACCTCAGGACAACTGAGCATCTGTGTGATGATGATGGTCAAACAAATCCAATCCACGGAGCTTCCACTTTCAGGACTTAGAACATCTGCTGCTAATGTCTTGGTCCCAGATGCAACAGCACACCTTCTTACTGAGTCCAGGGATCGGGTCAGAGCTTTCGGGCAGTAAAAGGGAGACCTACACAATATTTGGCAGTTGGTACTAATGCAATGTTCACATGGATAGACTTTGAGGCACACTTGTTGCTAAATATACACTGAAGAAGAAGAAGAGGAATCTTTATTTGTCAGTGTTCTGTACTGAAGAAATAGATACCTTCTGCTTTTAATCCATCTCTTTATCTATCTATCTATCTATCTATCTATCTATCTATCTATCTATCTATCTATCTATCTATCTATCTATCTATCTATCTATCTATCTATCTATCTATCTATCTATCTATCTATCTATCTATCTATCTATCTATCTATTCATTTATTTTTATGAATAACAGAAATATAACTGTGAATACATGACATTTAACCTCCTAAGACCCAGGAAACATCAGCAAAGTACAAGCTTTTTTTGTTTTTTTATTATATAAGTGCCTATATTGGAAACATCATGATGCAACAATTTTTCAGATGCAGTTTTTTAAATTTTTATGGAATGTCCTTTGTGGTGGACAGTTTTCATTTCTTTTTTTTTTTTTTTTTTTGTATAAAGTTTTGAAACTGTTCTCCTCAAATGTGGACAGAACACCCATAGCTGGGTCTGAGGAGGTTAAAGCCCAGTACATGAAGAGTAAAAGTGAAGGTCTAGTGGTTGATATCAGAAATGATATATGTGGATTGGAAAAACGTGTCATGATTATCCACGTCCAGTGATTAAATGTGAAAATAACCTGCCATATTGGAGTATTATTGAAAGCGATGACACTCTAAAACAAATTTTTCCAGAGCCACTTCTCATTGTTAGCTTCAAAAGATGCTCTCCCCACTCTCCAGGATCAAGTGGTCCACATCTACCAACCCCCTGTTTCCAAAAGGACATGGTTTGGATCCAGACCACTGGGCTCCGATAAGTGCAACAACTGTAACTATTGCAACAATATTTGTCAAACTAGAACATTTCTAGACTATCATTCACTCAAGAAGTACACCATCAAGTATTTCATCACCTGTAAACCAACTTTTGTTGTTTACAGACTGGTCTGCCAAATTTGCAAAGTATTCTACATGACCAAAAGGTGCCAACAGGACAGACTGGCGGAACATAAATACACTAAAAACGTCAACTATCCTATGGCCAGACCCTTTTTGGACTTCCACAGTAACAATCCAGCCGGCCTCCAAGCACATGGAACAGACCACATACCGGACACAATACGAAAAGGAAACGGGCTTAGAAAACTGCAGCAACAGGAAACATTCTGCATATACAAACTTCAAGCCACTAAACACCCTGGATTAGATTAAGAACTGGATTTCACTGTGTTTTAATAGAAGTTTATACTTTTGTCTCAATTATTTACTGTTCTTCAATTTTGTCATTTAGTATTGGGGTTAACACTACCATCTGGTGGTGTTTTTGAGTCACTTTCCACATAGATTTACTTCCCATGCTTCCTTTGACTGGTGGAGAAGCCCTATTGGTGGAACACTTGTACATATGCTCACATGGTACATTTGAGTCCTGTTTGTCCCCCGTATGAAGGCCAGCAGGCTGAAACGTATCAGGGCCCAGTGAGGTCCATTGAGACATGCCATAATTAACCCTTTCATGCATAGTGGTCACTACAGTGGACAGCTATTCTCCAGCTGTTCTCTTGTGTATTCATGGATTTTATTGTTTTAGTTCCATATTAGCCAACACAGTGGACGCCTACGCATCATCCCATACACTGACATTCATACCATTACTGTAACTTTGCTGCTCTTGATAAATCTGATCTGCGGTAACAAGTCTGAATGTAAATCAATTGCTTGTTATTGTTAATAGACGGTAATTAACCATTTTTCTTAAACAAGAAGTTTTTTGGGTTTTTTTTTGCATATTATCTCCATAAAGTGAGTAATAACTAATATTAGCATATGTTAAAATGTGACAAAACATCAGATTAGCAGCATTAAAAAAATTTATTCCATACTTTTCACACAGTGTATTAGTAAACGCATGTTTCTTTGCTTCAAAAATTAAATGCATAATGTCCAGCTGAGTGGACATTTTTGTAACTCCATGAAAAATAGGTTCATAAAAAAATTTTTCAATCACATTTTTGTTTTTTGTTTTTTTATGTCTAAAGAGGAATAAAAACACTAAGGAAAAAAAAACTTGATTAGGGTCAAAACATGGTATTCAAAATCTCTCTGACAGGACATTTTAGAGACAATTTGACCCACATATTTACTTTTAAATTAATTTTTGCTTTATTTGGTCCATAAGGGATTATCCAAAACAAGGAGCTACTTTATATTGAAATAAATGTTGGAATGGCAATCAATTAAAGTTTGCTCTCTGACAGGACATTACTGTGTTTCGACCCATTAAGGTTCTCATAATTCATGTATGAAAGGGTTAATAAAGGCATGAAATTAAAATTATGAGAGAGTGCCTTGGTATTTGTATTTTTTTGTGCAACCAGCCTTATGAGACTCACTTCACACTTGTTGCTAAACATGCATACAACTACTGCATGAAACACTCCACAAGAAATCAACATTCGCTTTTATTTATTTCAATGCATATTTAATTTTAGATTAAATATAGATTAAATACATTAAACAGTAATATGTCAGAAGGTGATCACATTATGAATGCTTTTCTAGTATAAATAATAATAATTTTAAAAGATAAAATACCATTATATAGTTATAAAGTTTTAGCAATAAATATTCACAAGAGTCACTTTAAACAGGCATGTTATTACAGTAACAGTATGGTATGTTTTTAAAATAAAATATACATTTACAGATGTGACGTTTGTGGTCCTCTGGGAAAAAAAATGTAAATGACAGGAACGTGAAAACTGCAAAAACAGAAAGGAATTTGGACACAAGCAGATGGAGTCTTCAACTTAAAGGTTCATTGTGTCATATCCAGAGACATCTAGTGGTGCAGTTTCAGATTGCAGCCGATGAATACTGAGGAAAAGAAAACTCAACAGCTGTTTCTCAAAGTCACAGATCCTCCTCTGATTGTCGCTTCATTTCTTAATATGTCTGTTATGATTTCCTTTTCCTCTAGCCTGAACTCCCTTTTCTGTATAAAATGCACTGTGTAAATAAAAGTGCTGTGCCTCGTCTAATAAAATCATCCAACTGTATTTAAATACATTTGCTAAAAACAGTGCAACAAGCTCTTTATACTTTTTCATTGAGGTTTTAATTGAAGTTGTGATCGTCTGTTGTTTTTTTTTTTTTTTCTGAGATTCCTTTTTATCAGATTCCTGCAGAGGATTGTGGAAGGATAAACAGCATACTTGCTCTTTCTCCAAAGGAAATACTCAGTCCTTGGAAAGATCCTGGACATTGGATCAGTCCTCTGAAAAAATCTGATGGCGTGTATTTATGTAAATGAAACCTATGAGGAGCACTGCAGAGACTTTGAGAAACAGAGTTATTCTTATTTTCAGGTGATTATACGCTGTAGAAACCTAAGTGTCCTAGCCACTTGGTAATCACAACACTGAATACTGTAACAGTGCCATCTGTGACCAAGAATGTCATCCGACCTGTGCACATAGTAACAACTCCATGTAACACTGCACCCACATAACAAATGTCTGTTATGGCCATCTCTGCATGGAACAAGTTTCCAAAAGGAGGATTTTACATTATTGTGTTGTGCATTTACCAAAAAGTGAAACTAAGATCATCTGAGAGCACTTGTTTATCCTCAAATCTGATTGTAAATTACTTTTTTTTGTAGATATGCCACTCAGAACACCTGAGCAAAGCAGCACAAGTGTTATTACTGTGTTGTATGTAGTACGGCGCTAATATTACACACTGTTGACTCTCTGGAAAATCTTTGTTCGCTTGATTTCTCTGCCAGATGGTCTGCATTTTTGTATTTTTTACTGCTTGTTGGTTTCCTTTGTGCCAGACATGATCAATTGAAGAACTATTTCTGTATAAAGCTGGTCCCTTGCTGTCTTCCAGCAGTGGTATTTCATACCAGGGTTCAAAGTGAAGACCCATTTGTCAAGACTGACGTGCACTAATACTGCACACATTTTTCTGTCTGCAGTGAGAAGGCATATATGTGTTCGCAGGCAAAGGATATTAGCTCAACATTTGGATAATGATGGTAAAAAGGAACAAAAGATGCACAGATATCCTGGATTGAATTATGTGCACTAAGTCCTCTACAGTATTGATGATTTTAGTGCTATATGTATTTAAATGGGATACTTCAGCTGCTGTTAATGTGCATTGGAAGACTTGAGTGTGTCGTGTCTGGTGTTCCGTCTTTTGCTTTATAAGCTGATCACACAGGTCTTGGCAGGAAAAAGATGGCCTTCTGACCCTGGTGGGTGTTCGGTCCTGGTTTGGGTTGGCCGCTCCTCTTCAGCCCCACGTACCAGTTGTACTTCTGAGAGCAGTAAGTGTTGTAGTGGTTCTCCTCGTACTTCTCCACGAAGTAACATTCATCATTAAGTACTTGCTGAGGCGAGAAAATAAAGAAGGAGAGAAAATGTCATCACTGTGTCATGGAAGTTTCTAGCACTCTGGTGGTCAAGGCTATTATCGTTAACGAAAACTAACGAAATGACGAAAACTGGAATTGTAAAAACATTTTTGTTACCTGAAATAGATAAAAACTATAATTAAAAGAAAAAAAACGATAACTAACTGAAACTGTATTGTGTGCTTACAAAACTAACTAAAATGTATGAAAATTATGGATAAAATTCCCTTCGTTTTCGTCTTTGTCAATGTCGGATTGATATAAAAATCAATTTATTTCCCTCAAGTAATTTTAGCTGCTGGAACCATATCATATTTAACAGTCCATCACTTTTCGTCACTTGTCGTTTAGAGTTGGCTTTCATCTCCACTCTACCTGGAAACATGGAGACTAGAGTTGGGAGAAAGCAGCAGAGTCCTGTGTGGGATTTATTTGAATTCGACGGTGAAGAAGAGAAAAGATATAAAGAAACTAAAACTAAGCATTTAGAAAATAACGAAAACTAATAAAAACTAGCAAACCTGCTCTAAAAACTAATTAAAACTAACCGAATTAGAGAAAAAAAAGTCAAAACTAAATAAAACTAAACTATAATGAAAAATCCAAAACTATTACAACCTTGCTCTGGAGTCACTGAATCAGGGTTATAGTATATTTTTACATATTCAAAGATATAGTGACAGAACAGACCGCACTTCCAGAGTCCTGCTAGCTGCTGCCTCCCAGGTACAGAAATACCAGGGTTTTTAAACACTAGGTCATCACCAAGAAAGGTCAAATGTCAGTGACTGATTTTACATTCCACTCATGTATTTTCCTGTTACAGTGAGGATCTGTTGACCACAGCAGGTGGTCTGTTAAAATGAGAACCTCAACATGTAACGTAGTATTATTTCTTTGTCAATTGTTTTCTCAAAAGTTTTTTTTTTTTTTTTTTTTAATTTATTTATTTTTTTTATTCTGCTTGTTTGGTTAGTCAAACATACAGAATTAACCATTGGATGATAAAAATAGAAATCTGGGAGAATCTGTTATTTCCCAATAGTTGATGTTGCTCATTTCTCAACTATTACTCACAATGATTTCTGATCAACTGGAAAAACTCCTTTGGCCACAAGAGATGCTGGTGAATTTCCTATAGTTTCACATTGCGACAAGTGGTATCAACCCATAAAGACCCAATGCTACTTTAGAGGCAGTTCCCAAATTAATTGTTCTCTCTATTTAACCTTCCTTAAGTGATTTATCACCATTTATTATGATATTATCCTCTGTATTTTGCATTTTAAGTGGAAATGAGGTATTTTCCTAATTTAATTTATTGATCATGTAGATGTTCATTAAAGCTCAGATTAAAGTTGAGGGTTATTAAATCAAAAATTAAAAAAACTGAAGAAAAAGTGACTTTTTCTGTAAAATATATCATTAACTGAACATAAACCCAGTGTGTCCATCCACTGACACTGATTCAACTCCATGGGTTTTACTGGTGAATTAATTTTGTAGAAGATGATAGTGTTTCCACGTTCACTACAGAGCCTCTGAACGTCCAAATGGGTCATATCTGATGACCATGAAAAGATGACAAACTGCATTTTACACCAAGTATTTACATGTATTGATAGGATTAGTGGCTGAACAGGTATTAAACATTTTGTATCAGTAGATACTTTTGGTCAGCGGTGGACGTCTGGGCCTTTATGGCTTAAAACTTTTGTAAGATTTAGTGCCATTAAACCTATTAATCACCAAAAAGGTTATGTTAGTTCATAACGACCTCAGGGAACATGCTTTTAGGAATGAGGATGATGATGCTGATAATGATTATGAAATATTCCTCACAGTAAAATAGGGTTTTGAAATTGTTTTTTATGATTAAAAGTTCAGATTTTCTTTTCATTCTTGCTTATAACCATTAAAAACATAGAATTATTTTTTATGGTGACTTTCAAATGACTTTTTTCACTATATTTTACCTTTCCTAAGTGATTTATCTGCATTTATGATAATAATATTATACTCTACATTTTGCATTTTTCAGTGAAATGCAGGTATTTTGGTATAGTTATGTTCCTGGTCAAGTAAATGCTCATGAAAGCTCAGAGTAAATTCAAAGGTTATTATATCAAAGTAAGAATACTGAAGAAAGTATCACATTTTCAGCAAAATAAATCTTTAACTTGACATAAAATAGTATGTACAGCCGCTGTCAGTCATCGAACTGCTGATGAATAGAGTTTTTCTGCTCACTACGGAGCCTCTGAAGGTCCAAATGGGTCATATCTGATGATGATGAAAAGCTGAGAAACTATATTTTACCTGAATTATTCAAATGTATGATAGCTGTAATGACTGTAAAGTTCTTAAACAGTAGAGGCTGTCTCTTCAGTGCTTACTGATCCGTAAAGGCGTCCGTCCTTGTTCATGGCCAGGTATCTTCCTGTCCTCTCGCCCTTTATAGCCACAACTCCTACACTCACAGCCTTCAGCCTCAGGATGTCTGAAACACACAAATGAGACAGTGTTCAACAGTACATTCTACTTCAACATCCTGTCTTCTTTGTTGCTTGTCCAAGGCTAAAGTCAGTGCAGCTATTATCTGAAATAAATATTTGCACATTTTCCATTGAATATAGACCCTGAAATGTAAACGTGAACTCAAAGTCAGTGGCTAATACCTGTTGATCCGCTAATCCTATCAGTTCATGTAAATAATTGGGGTAAAATACAATTTGTGATCTTTTCATGGTCATCAGGTATGACCCATTTGGACGTTCAGAGGCTCTGTAGTTACCGTGGAAACACTATCATCTTCTACAACATTTATTCACCAGTAAAACCCATGGAGTTGGATCAATGACAGTGGATGAACACGTTGGGTTTATGTTCAGTTAATGATGTATTTTGCTGAAAAAGTCACTTTTTCGTCAGTTTTCTCTATTTTTGCTATAATAATCCTCAACTTTAACCCTTTCATGCATACTGGTCACTACAGTGGACAGTTATTCTCCAGCTGTTCTCTTGTATATTCATGGATTTTGTTGTTTTAGTTTCATATCAGCCAACATATTGGACACTTATGTATCATCCCATACTCAACAACTGATAAAATTACTGTAACTTTGCTGTTCTTAATAAACCTGATTTAACATGTTTGAGTGTAAATCAGTTCCTTGTTATTGTTATTAGACTGTAATTAACAAAAAAGTTCTTTTTTTTTTGTTTTTGGACATCATCTCCATGAAGTGAATAATGACTAGTATTAGAGTATGTTAAAATGTGAGAAAACATCAGATTAGTAGCATTAACATGTTTTTATTTCATAGTTTTCACAGTAAATACATGTTTCTTTGCTTCGAAAATTAAACGCATGGTGTCCAGCTGAGTGGACATTTTTGAAACTCTATGAAAAATATCTTAATAAAAACCAATTATATCGCATTGTTTTTTTTAATGCCTAAAGAGGAATAAAATCACTCAAGAAATAAAAATCGTGATTAAGGTTCTTGTAATTCATGCATGAAAGGGTTAATCTGAGTTTTGATGAACATCTACATGATCAGTGAATTAAATATAGGAAAGCAGATGATTTTCACTGAAAAAAAGCAAAATACAGAGGATAATATTACATTAAAATGGTGATAAATCACATAGGAAAGGTTAAATAGAAAGAAAAATGTATTTGGTAACTGTCACAAAAGTAGCACTGGGTCTTTATGGGTTAAAGAAAACAGCCACAAAAGACAGTAAAGAAGTTTTTCCTCACCATAGGGGTCATTTTCCTGCCTCCCACCACTCACTGTTCCGTCTGGTAAAATCCTAAGGTGATATCCTCCGTTCTGGCTGTACAGCCTGGTCAGAGTCCGCTGCTCTTGCCTGGACACGTCCAGAGATGAAGGTCCAAACGGCAGCACTGTCACGTCTCCCTCAGACATTCTACAGAGACTCAGCGGTTTGGACGCAGCAGAGTGATGTCCCTGCGGCTGCAACGACACAGCAGACCCACCGTGGTCACCGTCCATGTCATCAGGACCGGCTTTAACACACGACAGACAGGAGAAGGAGCACCACGACGCCTTCATGATAGGATTCCAGGAAATGCTCCCTCTCACAACCCCCTCACTCTGTTCCTCGTTCTTTCGGTCTGTCTGTTTTTATTTTTTTTAAAGATAAACCCACCAGGGGAATCTGGGCTGGCTGATGGCCACGCACAGCCGCTACATGACCAAACTTGTGTTCTGACTGAGCATCACTTTGATTTTTTTTCATGCTATAAAATAGTTTCCAGATGGGAAGCAGTGATGTAACTTCACCTGAAATCAGAGCAAGGCCGGACAATAAAATAAACAAAGCTGCAACACTTTGAAGTTAGCTGTAATGGTTTTACTGGAAATGCTGCAAGTGTCAACAGAAAACCTGCAAATAGCACCCAATATTAACTCATAAAGACCCAAACATCCACCACTGACCTAAACCATCTACTGATCTGAACTCGAATACCTGTTGATCCACTCTTTACCAAGAATTACTCAGGCTGGTGACTTATATACCGGTATGTCTAAATCCTCAGACAGATCATTACAACTTCCCCTTTGCCTTGAACAACTATAAGTATTCTTCAAGTGTTGAAACATTGGGAAATACTTTTAGAATATGAGAAGTTACTTTGATTTATTAACCCCTAAAGACCCAAACATTCACCAGTGACTAAAGGTATCTACTGAACTACGCTGTTTAATACCTGTTGATCCACTAATCCTATCAATACATGTAAATAATTAGTTTAAAATACAGTGTGTCATCTTTTCATGGTCATCAGATATGACCCATTTGGACGGTCAGAGGCTCATTAGTTACCATAGAAACGCTGTCATCTTCTACAACAGGGCTGTCAAACTCATTTCAGTTCAGGGGCCACATACAGTCTAATATAATCTAAAGTAGGCCGGACCAGTAAAATGACATAAATAATAGGATAAGAACTTATAAATAATATCAACTCCAAAGTTTTCTCTATGTTTTTGAGTGAAAAAGTAAAATTCCATTATGAAAATGTTCACACCTACGAACTGTACTTGAACATAACATGGACAAATATGAACAAGCTGAAAATTCTTTAGAAAAAAAGTGCAATGTTCACAATTTTAGGTCTAAGTTGATCATTTATACATGTGCATCACAACTTAAAGATTTAGTAACAGGCAAAATATTGTTAAAATTCCATATACTTCTCTTAAGACATTTCAGATTGTTCATATTTGTTCAGGTTATTCATATTTTTTGTGAAAGGACTGTCTGTAAATGTAACTTTTTTTTTCCAATTTTACTTATTTTATTCTAAAACAAAGAGGAAAATTTGTAGTTTTCATTATTTATAGGTTATTATGATAATATTTTACTAGTCTGATCCACTTTAAATTAAATTGACCTAAAATGATTTTAATATCCTTGATTATTGATATCTTCAGTGTAATTTTTGCATTTCACAAATTCGTCCCAGAGGCCAGATTGGACCCTTTGGCGGGCCAGATTTGGCCCCCGTGCCAAATGTTTGACACCTGTGTTCTACAACATTGATTCACCGGTAAAACCCATGGAGTTGGATCAATGACAGTGGATGGAGAGACTTGTTTTTACGTTCAGTTTTTGATATATTTGCTGAAAAACTCAATTTTTCGTCAGTTTTCTCTGTTTTGATAGAATAACCCTCAACTTTAATCTGAGCTTTTATGAACATCAACATAATCAGTAAATAATATATAGAGAAATACAACATTTTCACTGAAAAAATGTAAAATGCAGTGGATAATATATAACACATGGTGGGGAAGCAAAATTTACAATATTTTGAGGGAGGGATTGAAAGACAGTGTATGACCAATTAGTTTATTGAAAGTCATGAGAATTTATTTGCCACAAGAAAATTTACATAATAGAAAATGTTTTTATTCTATGTGTCCTCCTTCTTTCTCAATAACTGCCTTCACACGCTTCCTGAAACTTGCGCAAGTGTTCCTCAAATATTCAGGTGACAACTTCTCCCATTCTTCTTTAATAGTATCTTCCAGACTTTCTCGTAATAGTTTTGCTCATAGTCATTCTCTTCTTTCCATTATAAACAGTCTTTATGGACACTCCAACTATTTTTGAAATCTCCTTTGGTGTGACGAGTGCATTCAGCAAATCACACACTCTTTGACGTTTGCTTTCCTGATTACTCATATGGGCAAAAGTTTCTGAAAAGGTATGGATAATAGTGTTAGGTATGATTATGACATCAATATATGTTTGGTTTCAACACAATTGACGTAGTGCCTGCTGAGAAAAAACAACTAAATGTTCATTGTAAATTTTGCTTCCCCACCCTGTAAATGGTGATAAAAAGTTAAATACACAGAAAAACTACCACAAAAGTAGCACTGGGTCTTCATAGGTTAACAAAACACTGTAACCATCAGTGAAAGTATTCAAAGGGAACATTTTTGCTGCTGAAATGATGTAATTTGCTTCATTCGGCTCATCTTCACCTGCCAAACATTAAATATTTCTGCTATAGAATCCTTGTTTCTCTTACCCTTGGACTGTCTGCTTCTTCCACTCCTTATAAAAGACACAGTCAAGTAAATGTTACAGCCACAACGCAGAGGGGGAAGTGGCACAGCTCTGTTCTGTGTTATCATTAGTTGCCAGAGGTAGAGTATAGAGACGGAGCAGGCTCACATCTGGAATGTCTTTTGGAAAAGCATCCAGGGAAGAGGGGGCAGAGGGAGAAGAAAAAAAACACACACACACATGCACATACAGGCATAGAAGTGCAAAGCCACAGTGCCTACCCACAGAGTTTTTCCCAAGAACAAGACGTGGAGTGGAATGTGGCATGACTGGATGTGAGGGGATAGTTGGTGTCAGCTAACAGCTCCACGAGGACCTTTGGACGGAGCTGCTGCTGCTGCTGCTGCTGCTACTGCTGGGAATGACGTCAAAACTGGAGTCAGAGTGCACGAGTGGGTGGAGAGTGGGAACCTGTGTGTGTGTTTTTGATGGGTGGTGTCGGGGGTGTGGATGGCAGAAGGGAATGATGTTCGGGTCGAGTCTCTTCAAACAAAAGATTTGACACCATAGGTGCAAAGATCAAAGACGGAGCAGAAGCGAAGCAGATGCAAATGTTGGCTACGTTTATCTGTCCATCTGATCCACAGGTCACATGATCAGAAGAGTCAAACAATAGTATAGCTTATCTCCTCTGCACCCACAAGCACTTATCTACTTTTTTTTTTGTATTTTATTTTATTTTATTTTATTTTATTTTATTTTATTTATATTTTTAACCTTTATTTAACCAGGTTGGTCCCACTGAGGTGCAGGATCTCTTTTTCTAGGGAGGGGGACAGACGTTTCCTGTTGCCTGCCAGTAGGACGAATCAAATACAGGGAAGTGTGCAGTATAGGACAATGGTGGCATGGTATACACTGCCACAAATTTGAATTTCAGAAATTCAAGCAGTTAGTTTTTCGAAAAGGTTGAGAATTTTCATATTTACCCAAGAATAACTGAGCTATTGCACGTCCTATAGAGACATCATCTAGACGTGTTTTTTTTTTTTTTTTAGTTTGTTGTGGAGCTGTTTTTTGTTTTTTGTTTCTGTTTTTGGGGTTTATTTATTTATTCGTTTTTTTTCTGTTGTTGTTATTGTTATTATTGTTATTGTAATTGGTTTGCATTATCAAACCAATTAATTTACATGGGTGTATTTTTTTTATACAGCAATGCTCATAAATATGCATGGTTCCAATTAAATAATCCAATAAAAGAAACTAAAAAAAATAAAGTATTTATTTCTACTGGAAACACTGTAAAGCACAAACACAAACATCCAAATCTGGCCCGCCAAAGGGTCTAATCTGGCCCGTAGGATGAATTTGTGAAATGCAAAAATTACACTGAAGATATTAACCCTTTCATGCATGAATTATGAGAACCTTAATCAAGATTTTTTTTCCTGAGTGTTTTTATTCCTCTTTAGGCATGAAAAAAACAATGCGATTGAAAATTTTCTAATGAAAAATAAATAAATTTTAAAAAGTAAAAAAAAAAAATAGTAATAATAATTTTTTAAAAAATTCTTAGGAACCTATTTTTCATGGAGTTGCAAAAATGTCCCCTCAGCTGGACACCATGCATTCAATTTTTGAAGCGAAGAAACATGCATTTACTGATAACTGCGTGAAAACTATAACTATTACACTCAGGGGAGATCTACACAATGTTACCAATTCATGTCAGAAACGATATGTAATGTCTTAAAACTTTAATAAAGATATGTGTAAAAAATAAGAAATAAAAAAAAAAATCCATTAATATACAAGAGAACAGCTGTAGAATAAGTGTCCACTGTAGTGACCAGTATGCATGAAAGGGTTAACAATCAATGGTGTCAGAATCATTTTAATTCAGGTTCCACATACAGACACATACAGTCTAATTAGATTTCTATGGGTCAGACCAGTAAAATATTATCATAATAACAGATGAATAATGACAATCCCAAATTCTCTCTTTGTGTTTTTGGTGTAAAAAAAGTAAAATTACATGAAAATGTTTACATTACCAAACTATAATTGTGCAAAAAACGTGAATAACCTGAACAAATATGAACAAATAGAAATGTCTTTAGAAAAGTAAAGGCAATTTTACCAATATTCTGCCTGTTACTAAATGTTTTGTGTGTAAATGATAAACTGATAAACCGAGGCAGAATATTGCCAAAATTGCACTAGTTTTTCTCAAGACAATTCAAGTTGTTTATGTTATTCAAATTTTTAAGGAAACTTTGTAGATGTAAACCTGATCATAATATAATTTTCCTTTTCTTACTGTTATTATTTTACTGGTCCGGCCCACTGCAGATCAAATTGGGCTGAATGTGGCCCCTGAACTAAAATGACTTTGATACCCCTGCTGTGAAGGCGTCACTCACCTGTGGAAAAGTCATGTGACAGTGACCCAGACAAGCCTGCATGTTCTGCTCTTCTGTTTTTCACTGAGCTTTTGGTGAAATACCCTTGTTACTCCTGATGTGATCAACTTCCTCCTCCAGACAAATGGTTGTGCGTTACAGACTCTGTGTGTATTTGTACTCCACCCCCCCCCCAGCCCCCCCAGCCCCCCCACACCTCCCCACCTCACCACACCACTCTCCTAATAGCGTCAGAGGATTCATTTTAACAGACCCACGTCATGACTAAAATTACCGTCCTAGAGCAGAAAGAGGACGACTGAGACGTGGTGACGCAAGTGTCCATGCCGTGGGATCCAGGACCGCCTGTCTGACTGAGCACTGATACATTCTTTAAGGGGGTGTCCTCCTGGAGACACTGGTGAGGAACACAATATAAACATTTAAGACACAAAGAGCATGACTTCAGTTCCCTGAATCCACTTTACTTAATGCCAGTCGCTCTTACTTAGATGTTCAGCAGAGGTGAGTGTGCACAGGATACTTCTGTCACATTATAAACAGGAATCAGAGCTGACATAGTGATCATACTCTGCATATGTCGCCATGAACAACCGGATAAGAAGTCACTGCACATGTTTATGGAATGACCAAGGAGTAGTACATATAATATGTGTTAACTCAGGGGGGTCAAATTTATTATGAAAATATGTACATTTACAACTATCCGAATAAAAAACGTGAATAACTTGAAAAAAATGAAATTTCTCCAGAAAAATAAGCACAATTTTTTTTTACAATATTATGCCTCAACTTATCATTTACACATGTGTATTACAGATCGGATCTATAAAGGCACAAAACATTTAGTAACAGGCAGAATATTGTTAAAATTGCACTTAATTTGTTGTTGTTGTTGTTGTTGTTGTTGTTTTTTGGTGTGTGTTTTTTTGTTTGTTTGTTTGTTTTTCCTTTTTTTTTTTTTTTTTTCTTTTTTCTTCTTTTTTCGGGGTTTTGGTAGGTTTGTTGTATAATTTGTTTGTATATGTTGTGTCTCTGTGGTTCCCTATGTATGGGTGCATGTTTGTGCAAATGTATAATTTAAAATAATGCAAAAAGATAAAAAAAAAAAAAAAAAAAAAAATTGCACTTAATTTTCTCTAGATATTTCAGGTTGTTCATAATCAGGTTATTCACATTTTCTTGTTCAAGGATTGTTTGTTATTGTAAATATTTTCCTAATTTAATTTCATTTTTTGCAGTAAAATAAAGAGAACAATTTGGAGTTGTCATTATTTACAGGCATAATGTATTTGTTTTTTCACATTAAGACAAGAAAAAAATTTGGAAACATTATTTATAAGTTATTAACTTCAGATTACAATTAGTCTGTCTGTAATACCTGAACTAAAGTGAGTTCGACACCCTCGGCTGTTAATATGTTCATATGTAATTTTTGCAAATTCATCCCGCTGGCCAGATTGGAACCTTTGGCCTGTCGGTTTTGGCCCATAGGCCGCATGTATGACACCCCTGTTTTAACCCACAAAGGCCTATAACTATATATATAAATATTTTTAATCAACATTTAACCTTTCCTAAGTGATGTATCACCATTTATTATTGTATTGAATCCATTTTCTAGTGAAAA
The DNA here is from genome assembly GCF_902148855.1 of Sphaeramia orbicularis. NCBI lineage: Eukaryota > Metazoa > Chordata > Actinopteri > Kurtiformes > Apogonidae > Sphaeramia > Sphaeramia orbicularis. Next base: position 22,256,699 of record NC_043970.1, on the reverse strand, counting down.
GACAGGATTTTCCTACATTTGAATCTCAAAGAATGTGAATGTTCCTCAAATTTTAACAGAAATTCAAAGGCTGTTACATCAGAACAGAGAAAACTGAAACAAAAGTGACTTTTTCAACAAAATACAACTACTGTTATTTATCAGACTCTATGGTTTTTACTGGTAAATCACTACTGCAGAAAATTCTTCCATTTCCATGTTTACTACAGTGCCTCCATACGTCCAAATATGGTGGTGAAAGGCTGAAAAACTGCATTTTATTGGAATAATTGAATGTATTGATAGGATTAAAGGTCCAACAGTTTACATTAATTGATGTTTTTAGTTGCAGATGGCTGTGGAGGTCTTTAAGGGTCATTTGTTTTTATTTTTTATATCTGCAGTGGCTTTTTACACTATCCCTTCCACTTCAAATTTATTATAATAATCCTATTTGGGACAATATAAAGTATAAAAAAGAACTTAAAAAGTAATGTTTTCAGCTCTAAATTTATATTCAGTAAGATCTGTGGCAGCCATCCTTTAACCCTTTCATGCATGAATTATGAGAACCATAATCAAGATTTTTTTTCCTGAGTGTTTTTATTCCTCTTTCGGCATGATGTGAGGGATCTGTCACATCCAGGGAACAGACATTTCAATCTCCTGCCCTCTGGAAGGAGATACAGATCCCTAGGGAGCCGGACAAACAGACTGAAGAACACCTTTTATCCATGGGCTGTCCGGCTCCTAAATGCATAACCTCCCCTCCTCCTGGGCATGTGCAATAACAATAGTAGTTTTTAATTGTGCAATGGAAATAGTAGTTTTTATATATTTATTCTTCTTATTCTTCTTTAACTGTATTTATTGTCTTTTATGCCTTTCAAATTCTTATATGTTTACACTTTATTTTTGGGTGGGAAGTACCACTCCAATTTCATTGTTTGCTTTTTTGCACAATGACAATAAAGGCTATTCTATTCTATTCTATTCTATTCTATTCTAAAAAAAACTGCGAGTGAATTTTTTTATGAACTAATTTTCAATGGATTTGCAAAAATATCCACTCAGCGGAACACCATGAGTTAAATTTTTGAAGCAAGGAAATATGTATTTACTAATACTAGCGGCATTGTACCCGTGGTGCCATTGTACGATAGCGCCCTCCCATGGTGCAACAGCAACATAGCACCCGTACACCCTCCCGGGTTGCAACATCGGGACACACGTCGGACACAGAACGTCCATTATAGTGGGATACTGTGTGAAAACTATGAAATTTTTTTAATGCTGTTAATCTGATGCTTTGTCACATTTTGACATATTGTAATATTAGTTATTACTGACTTTATGGAGATAATATGCAAAAATAACCTTTTTGTTAAAAAAAAAAGTTAATTACAGTCTAATAACAATTGCAAGGAATTGACTTGCACTCAAACGTGTTACTGCAGATCAGGTTTATCAAGAACAGCAAAGTTACAGCAATGGTATTTATTTATTTATTTATTTATTGGCTGATATGGAACTAAAACAATAAAATCCATGAATATATAAGATAGCAGCTTTGAATAGCTGTCCACTATAGGGATCACTGCATGAAAGGGTTAATACCAGATGAACATCTTCTAATACAACCCAGAATCCACATACAACTACATGAAAACAATAACTATTGGATGTAATTCTTGTAAATTACAGATCCATTATTATCCTTGGCATTAGTTATTTGGTCAAAATGCATAAATGCTGAATATCATGTTGTTTTGCTAAACACCTTTCAACCTAGCATTTCTGGCTTCATGTACATGTTCATAAATATTAATATGGCTTGATAAATTACTATAAGTTTGTCCTTATGAGAGATTATTCAGTGTATTATAAGGAACATTAGATGAGTTTGTAAAACAGTGATCCTCTCTTAGTACCTGTTTTAGCAATAGCGTGCCAGTAGTAACTTGTATTGGAACTGAGAGTGCTTAATAAGGTATTTTCCATTACTGCTAAATTCTCCCCTTCATTTGCTATATTTTATTTAATGCTGGTTGGATTAACAGTGTGGCAGTAATATGAGAGAAGTATTTATTTAATTTGACTATACATACACTCAAGACATGACTTACAATTTTCATTATGGCTGTTTCTATGAAAAATAGATTGATGAAAAAATTACAATTACAGCTAATTACATAAATACATTACAATTTATCCTGTCAGTTTCTAGGATGGTCAGCACAAACTCCAATCCAGTGGAAAATGAGGATTCGATGTAGTTTAAAATCCAAAGACCAATCCTCCAACCTTTGACTCTTTATCGGCCAAGTGACTATTTTTGGTAATTTCCACAAACATTAAATATGGGCCAATCCTGTGCCTCAGTGAGATCCAGAAGCATGCTGGTTTTTATAACACTATACAGTGATTCAGACAGATTTTATAGACATTTTGAAGCTGTAAATAGTGAATATGAGTGATTTTTGTCAGTTTATGACCTTATACCAGTTGTTTTATTGCATGTGTTTACTTTTTAGCAAGTGCTGATTGGATGTTTTATGGCATGAGGAGGGAGATTGTTGTCCCGGCAACTGACGAGGAGGTAGATGACAATGTCCAATAATGCACTAAGGTTGACATTTTGAATTTCAGAGTTAAAAGTAGTTGTAGGATTTTTGTAATGGCTGTGAAATTACTGAGAGTTCTGACTTTAATGAAACTCTGTGATGTAACTGTTAAAAGCTGTGATTTATAGGTGAGTTGACGTGGAATGACCTGCTTCTATTTTTACGCAAGTGTCACGGTACGTAATGTGCCAGTGCGCAACTCGGATTTCAGCAGTGAGCAAAAAAATTTTCAGTATGTAAAATAAGACACCGGAGGGGCCGAGGTGGAAACTGTTGCTCCTGTCGACTGAAAATGACGTGATCTCTGGACGGGAGGGTGAAATTATTGAGGTTGATTGTTTATACCACAACTATTGTGACTTAAGTCTATTTGTAACACATCCTACAGTAATAAGACCATTTTGCACTCACATTTATGGTCATTTAAGTTCATCCCTGTGTTTTTTTTCCCAAAAATAACTCTTTAAATATTCAGTTCATTTGTGATGTGCATGAAATATTCACCCTTATCTAATGTAATCTAATGTAATCTAATGTAATCTAATGTAATCTAATGTAATCTAATGTAATCTATCTATCTATCTATCTATCTATCTATCTATCTATCTATCTATCTATCTATCTATCTATCTATCTATCTATCTATCTATCTATCTATCTATCTATCTATCTATCTATCTATCTATCTATCTATTTGTCCCAGTTCTAAATAACATGTCCTTTTAACACATGTTCAGCCAAAGCCAAAGGTTTTAGCCATGACTCTCTGTACAAATATGATTTATTTGCCAATAAAAGTCTATGAATCATATAAAAAACTATGCTTATGATTGTTTTTCAATGCACCTCCAAAACATGTGGAAAAAATCTTAAAGAAAACGGAGGCTGAGAAGTTTACAAAAACAAACGTTGTGCCACTGCCAAAATTCAAGAGCACAATTCTACATGTACTGTAATAAATCTGCTGCCCAGAAGGTGGCAGAGTAGATCCATATAGTTTGTGCTGCATAAAACCATCCACTTAAACTTCTCACATAACTCTTTTACCATTCCTTTAAACCAGGGGTCTCAAACTCATTTTAGTTCAGGGGCCACATTCAGCTAAATTTGATCTGAAGTGGGCCGGACCAGTAAAATAATAACATAATAATATATAAATAATGTCAACTCCAAACTTTTCTCTACGTTTTACAGTGAAAAAAGTAAAATTACATTATGAAAATGTTCACATCTACAAATTATCCTTTCAAACAATGTGAATAACATGAACAAACTGGAAAAAAAAAAAAAAAATAATAATAATTTTAACACTATTATGCTTTAGTTCATCATTTCCACATGTGCATTATAACTTACAGATCACAGTGGATCTACAGATACACAAAATATTTAGTAACAGGTGGAATATTATTAAAATTGCACTTCTCTTAAGACATTTCAGGTTGTTCATATTTGTTCAGGTCATTCAGATTTTTTGCAAAATTGTACTTTGTTTTAGTCTAAATACATGAAAACATTTATATTTACACAGAGAAAAATTTGGAGTTGTGAGTATTTATAGGTTATTATGAGACTGAATTGGTCTGAGTGGAGGACCTGAATTAAAATGACTGTTAACATCTTAGTGTCATTTTTGCTTTTCACAAATTGATCCCAGGGGCTGGACTGGACCCTTTGGTGGGCCAGATTTGGCCCCCGGGCCACATGTTTGACACCTGTGCTTTAAACAGAGTGTTGAAAAAATAAAAGATGTCACTTCTTGAGAATAATACACATTTATAGTACATTATATGAAGGCATTCAGAAGATAAACATGTTTTTATTCACATAATGTTGGCAAAATATATAGAGACAAAATATGAATGCAGGGCCATTTATATACATTATATTTTATTTATTTATTTATTTAGAACATGCAAAGAAACAAATTAAAATGCAAAGCAAAATAAGACAAATACAAAATAACATTTAAATGTACAGAATCTATCTTTAAGTACGTGCAAGTATGAATTTTGCAGGATCGAAAAGGAATTGGAAGAATAGTAAACTTTACTTTCTTCTTTCTTCTTTACTTTCTAAATTATACATAATTTGCTATAATGTCAAAATAACCTGTCCCTGTGAATGGTGGTGGTTCTATATTTTAAATATCAGTGAGGTTTATTGTCCATTTCTATACGTGACTAACAGGTTTGATCTGGTTTGTCCTCCTGCATCTCTCACTATATGCACACAAACAATGCCAACTTCCTGTGAATGACAATCTCTGTCTCTACTCTGCAAAGTGGCAGACAGACAAATGAGCAAAAGAGACATGACAAGACGGATGAAGAAGTCTAGAAGCTGAGCTGTTTTCACACTCAAACCACAAACCTAAAATATGCGTCTATGTGCATGCAGTGTGTGAAGATGGAGCCAAGGTGTTACATTAGTAACAGCAAAGAGGCCGAGGCGGTGACACTAGAAAAGACAGTAGTTTATTCAAAGCTCTGGCAGATTCAAAGAGCTTTTTGGTGAAAATAAACTGGTTTTGTCACATGTAAGTTGTCTATGTTAGAGATATAAAGGCCAAAGATATTTTACTTTATTTAAAAGAAGTGATGACAAAAGTGTGCAGTTAAAGATGCATGTATGGTACTGTGTTTTTCTCCTGAAATGCTTTTTTTTTTTTTTTTTTTTTTTTAACTGTTTACATATTTGCTGTATATTCCTGCTGTAAATATTTTACTACCATGCTTGAGAGATGCATATGTGGTGTGTAATATAATACAAAAATATAATAGAAAACATGCAGATAGTTGAAGTTTTACTGAATCCAAATCACTAATACCGACTTCACCTGTAGAAGCTGTTTAATTTTTTTTTTTTTTTTTTAATCTTTTTGTGTATGTTTCTATATCATGCAAATATATTTTTTATTATTAGAAATGCAGACACTTGCCCATTACAACTCTGCAAAAATAACAAAACGAAAAGCTTCCTAAGACTTTTGAACAGTGCTTTATATGAAATAATATCCAAGCAAAGGTACTAAACTCGTTCATTTGACAGTATTTACAATAACTTTTACTCAAACACCCCAATTACTGTTTATGAGCATAAACCTTAACCTTTTTGTAGTACAGTACCATACCTGCAGAGGGCGCAGTAAACTAGTGCAGGTTTTAATCCGTGTCAGATGAATTGAGTAGAAATTCCCCGCTTTGACTGAAATGACATCATCGTCTCCTCCCACCAATCATGTTCCCGAACCGCGGAAGACAAAGATCATCTATGTTCAGCAAGAGGTAGGAGTCCATACATTCTAATAACCAGTATATTCATGTGTAATATATAAAGAAAACATTATCTCCTCACTATATCTATAAATATAAACATTTATAGTTATAAATAAATATAAACATTATCTCCTCATTCCTGAAACTATTATTATTATTATTATTATTATTATTATTATTATTATTATTATTGTTGTTGTTGTTGTTGTTGTTGTTGTTGTTGTTATATGCATTTTTTGCTTTGATATACAAATACAGTATTATTAAGGACTGATGATATTAATGTTTCATGGTCCTGGTAATAATCTGGTGATCTTTTCTACATTTGATGTCAGTGGAAAAATTTACATTCTGTGCAAAGTTGATCTGTATCTGTACTACTACTACTACTACTACTACTACTACTACTACTACTACTACTACTACTAATGATAATAATAAGGTAGCATCTTTAAAAACAGTCAAAACAAAAGCAGGATATACAACCTGATATTTTACTTCCTAAAACTGTTTGTGGTCAAGAGTTTCACAGCTTTATACAAAAAAAAAACAAAAAAACATTACATACAAATTTTAAACAATGCATCTGAAAAAACTGTTGCATCAAAACTGTTGTACTTCCCTGGATCTCGGGAGGTTAAAGTAAAGTTGGAGTTAAAGCCAGAAGACAAAAGGCTACAAAACTGCAAAAAGTAGGAAATTAAAGCAATAATTTTAAGAAAATGTTTCTTACAAATCAATTCAGATAAATCATTGTGTGAAAATAAATTGTGATAAAAGTCAGAGGAAAAAGCAATTAAAAATGACAAATGACACAGTATTTTATTTATTCTACACATGACATATGACCATGATGACAACAAAACTACCAGAACAGGGGTGTCACTGCCTATCTTCAAGAAGCTCTTGAAGACCCAACTTTTCAGAGAGCACCTGTTGTCCTAGCACTTTCAGACATTCCATTTTAAGTGTATTATCATGTCTATTCTGTTTTTACTTGGTATTTTTATTTCACTGTTTTTAAGTGTACAGCTGCTTTTATGTCTCTTTTAATTTATTCTTGTATTTTAGTCTATTATTTTGCTTTTTATTTTTCTGTATGACAGAGTTTTAATTGTACAGCTGTTTTAAGTTTTTAATCTATTCTATGCCACCCACTTTTGTGCAATGGGTGCATGATTTACTTTTCTTTTTAAAGCTGGAAAAGATTAAGTTTTCTGTTCGTGGACAAATTAATTTGTTTATCAACAATGGAATCCTTTTGTCTCTACTGTCAACAAAAGTGTCCTGCTGTCACCTACTTCCTTTTTGATGGAGAAATGTGTTGCTGGTTTGCATTGTATTGACTCAGCCCTGAGTATTGTAAAGAGGAGTTGATAACATTATTTATTTTGTTGCTTTTTTTTTTTTTCCTTTTCTTTTCTTTTTTTTGGGGGGTTTGGTACGTTTGTTGTATGGTTTATTTGTATATGTTGTGTCTGTGTAGTTCCCTACGTATGGGTACATGTTTGTGTAAATGTATAATTTGAAATAATAACAAAAGATTAAAAAAAAAAAAAAAAAAAAAAAAAAAAGTTTTTAATCTATGTGGCGACACTGGTACAGTTGTCTTTTATAATATTGATGATGTTTTGTTTGTATTTTTAACCTGTATTTTTAAAATGTATTCTGTTTGTTGATTGCTTGTTTGTTTGTTTTTAAATGGACTCCCAAGTCTGCAAATAAAATGATGATGATGATGATGATGATATTCTTCTATTTTTCTTTCATTTTTTGTTTTTTCCCCTGTAAGCTGCTTTGGAAGAAAGCATCTGCCAAATGCATAAAAATGCATAAATGTAAAAACAGCTGAGAAATAATAAATAAGCAAACACCCAAACAAAAATTATTAAAATACACTTGAAAGGAAATGATTTTAAAATAAAAACAAACCCTGACAGACAAATCATTTTTGGTTCATTTGTGTATAGATTCTCTTCCAGATCCAGCTCAGATCTATTTTCTGTACTTTCATTTCCGGCCAGAGTGAGACCTCCTCTGCTCTGATGGGGTTCACCTCCCGCTCTCTCTCCCATACACACGTAAGCCCCGCCCCACAGCCCCCTCAGAGCTCTGATCGCGGCTGCTGATTGGCGGAGGGGCCCGTCAGTCCGGGGATTATCCCGGTCGGGGTAGGTTGGTGTCGGTGTGCTGCTGGAGCTGGGAGCGGGGCTGGGGAGAAAGCCGTGCATTTAAAACCGCCCAGGGAAGGCACCGCAGTTCCCAGCCTGTAGTTTTGTTTCTCCGCTCCTTCACATCCATCCTCCGTCGGGCGCCAGTCGCTCTCCCTGTCTCTCACGCAGGCTCGGACCGGTCCAGGATGAGTGGGTCCGGACGAAGGCAGAGCCGGTTTACCTGAACAAGTGGACCCCAGACTCCTGTCGGCACTTTTTTTTTTTTAACCAACACTCCTCTGCTCTGACTTCTTATTGAATTGGATGCCCTGTCGGACTGCTACTGCATTTTCTGGAGGAGTCTGGACCAGTCGAGTTTGTGTGAACTTCAGGGTTTATGTTGCTAATAACAGTTTAGCTAGCTTATGGAGGTGAGCATTGTTTACATGTTGTAATTGGATTTTCCATCATTTCCAGCTGGAGCAGAAGCAGCAGCAGCAGTAGTAGGAGTAGGAGTAGCAGCTCAGGTCAGGGTTTTCTCCTCCTTCCTTCTCTTCTTCTTCCTCCACTTTTGCCAAGTTTGGATCCTCCTTGCAGATCAAGATGGGACTACCTGCCCTGGAGTTCAGTGACTGCTACCTGGACAGCCCTCTGTTCAGGGAGAGGCTTAAGTCTCACGAACTGGAGCTGGACAAGACCAACAAGTTCATTAAGGAGCTGATTAAAGACGGAAAGGCTCTGATCCAGGCTTTGAAAAGTAAGTGGAGAACTGTGTGTAAGTGTGTGTGTAAGGATAAGAATCTGGCACCATCCACACTCTGCACACTGCACATGCACAGAGCTCATTGGCTGCATGTGTTTTGGACAGAATAGGAGCCTTGTAGTGCCTGGGCTTTGATTTGCTGTTAACCTGGAGTGTCTGAAAGGCCCTCAACTGCTTTCACATCTGAAATCTTATCTCTGTTTCTCTGGAATCATAAGAAAACCTGGCACTCTGCAGTGTGTGGATGTGTGTTACTGATAAGGTGCAGGACAGGAGTTGAGAGGCGAGGCGGGTGACTTTCAGAGTGGTGCATAGTGTCCTTTGAAACTGTCAACACCTTTGTTCCCCTTTATAGTTCAAGAGGGCTACCTTCATGTTTCTGATGTTAGACAGTGAAAGCTGCTTCTGTAGGTTTTTAATCTGTAGGGGTCCTAAAGAGAGTGTTGTTTAATTAGGAAGTGAGTACACTGGTCTGCAGTATTCTGTTTCAGAGATCAAATGTGCTAAATCTTGCACAGTTTGATAAGAAGACTTGGAAAGCAAATGACTAAAGTGCTGGTAGATGAAGGTTTTCAAGATGTCATTTATTATTACATACTTACATAGGTTTATGTTTATGAATTTTACACTAGAAAAAATCTGAAAAGTGAATGTATTTTAATGCGCAGTGTTTTGTAGTAGAACTAGTAGCACAGACAAAAATCCCTTTAAAGTAAAACCCACTCAGTGTCACATTTTGGTCCAATACTTCATCTTGAAAGCATTTTTGACTGAACATTGCTTTAGAAGTGACCCAAGTTTGCTTTTATTCTGGGTGCATTTTGCATATAGATCAGCGTTACATTAAGGTCAAAGCTGACAAGTGAATTTAAACAAGAGCCCATAAGAGTGGATGAAACTGCAAGATGATGTTGAAACCAAGTATCAGCAATTTAGGACCGCTTCATGAGCAAATAATTCATGTTCATGATTAAGTGGTTTCACATTCTCTCTTTTTGTGTTTATTGTTCAGCTGAATGACTATCGATTGTAGTAATAAATGAGAGTTAAGTGGGTTTATTATAATATTGTAAAGATGATCACATACTATATATGTCTGACATGAACATGGTCATAGGAACATATTAGACATCGATGATCAGCTGTTGGCACATTTGGTCTGAAAATGTCAGAAATTAGAAGTTGACATAAGTTCAAATGACCCATTTTTTCACTAAAAAGACTGGACAGCGTTTCTCTTATTGTAGCTTTATATATTGTACCCCTCACACTGTACAGATTGTGTTTTACCCCAGTGGGCATAAACAGTCCAGTTCAGACCAGTGCACTTGTTCACCTGAACTCTCCACTCTGGTGTGTGTGTGTGTCTGTTGTATAAAACACACTCAGCACTCAGTCATCACAAAGCTCTGTCAGCTGACGTGCAGCTATAAAGACAATCCTGCTTTTGTTTGTCAGTGAGATCTAGAAATCAAACATCACCTGACCCGCTGAGGTCAGGGTGAGAGAGGTTCAGTTCTTGTTTTCTCCCACTGTTACATAGTTACATACATCAGCTGTCATTCAGTGTTTAATGTTTCTACCGTCACTCTTCTTGACGATTTGAGATGCAACTCATACACATGCAGCAGATCTTTAATTTTGTGCACTGTAAATCTTTTCGTCTTCGCCTCTCAGCACTCCGTGGTCCCCTCTGCTTTTTGCGAGGCGCTGATACGATGTATAATTGTCTTGGGAAACCCCCTGTAGTTTTGCTGGAGGAGATGGCTCACAGAGTCCTGACAGCTCACACATGTGTTTTTGTTGGACTGTAATGAACACATGCACATACCCACAGAAAGGAGAAAAAAGAAACATTTACAACCAGAGCTGGGCCACATGGCCAAAAATGTTACCATATTGCTCTATCAGTAGTGATCATGATAAATGTCAAATCATTATTCATTGTTTTATTAGTATTTCTAGTTTAAAGGTGGATTTTTGGTCCTGAGTGAAAGTTGTGATTATAGTAATAGGAATAATAGTTACTTTAATACTACTACAAATACAGATAATAACAACTACAAACAATTTTATGTAAAAGATATTACACAATGGGAAAAAACCATAAAAGCAGCAAGTAAAAATAAGAAAATTGTGTGAAAAAGGCTACACCTATATACACATGACTAACAAGATGATAACAAAAATGCCACAAGATGAAAATGCCTGAAAAGACAAAAATATTGTCAAACACGAAACTAGATTAAGTCATTGTAAAAAGTCACAACAAAACAAAAATGTCACAAAAGACAGGAACAAAATCAGATGACACCCCACCACCACCACCAAAGATGAAACAAGAAAATGAAATAAAAAAACGCAACAGGTAAAAGTACCATTAAAGACAAACATGATGAAAATAATGTAATAAAGGAAGACATACAGGACTGATGAGATGAAAGTAAAAGCTACGTAATACATAAGTAGATGAAACGAGACAAGATTAGTGTAAAAAAAAGACATGAAAGATGAAAAAAGGTCAAAACGCAAAGGACTAAACAAGATGAAAAAGATGCAAAAGACACGAAACAAAGAAACCTGAAAAACAAGACAAAGATTATGTAAAACTTGACAAAAAAGTAGTGAAAGACAAAGTTAATGCAAAAACTTAAAATGACACAGACATAAGTTAAAAATGTCATAAAAGACTAAAGAAAGAAAATGGCACAAAAAACAAGATGTATATAGGACTGAGAAGATTTGAATATTAATAGTATAATAAGAAAATATTAAACAAGAATGATAAGGTATAAAGCCAAAAAATGTTGTCAGAGATGAAACAAGACAAAACTGGTGTAATAAGTCAAAACAAGACAGAAATGACATAAAAGAAATGAGAACATGATGCAAACAATACAAGAGGAAAATATTGTGGAAGTGGAAAACAAGAAAAAAAGACAGAACAACATCGTAGAATTCATTACACGATAAATGACAAAATTGTCGCAAAAAGACGGAATAAGAGAAAAACATCATGAAACATGAAAAGGACAAAATGACAAAAACACACTTGTAGTCTCTGATTCTGCAATTTAGTTCTTATTTCACTGTCTTTATTTTTGATTTAATGTTCTGTTTTACAATCAGAGTTCTTATCCAACAAGATGAAAGCAACTAAAAATGGATACATAAATATACGACACAGCGTTCTCCATGTATATATGGTACTCCGATAGAGATTTACTCACTCAGTACTGGACTTCCTATTCCAAACATACAGCAGCTTCATCATGGTTGTGGTGTCACTTTGGTTTATGTTGTAATTAGGCATGTAGACATGTCCAAATACAACCAGCACAAGTACACACACACAGGCTACACACAAGTGTTTCAGCCTCGGAAAACCACATAGGCTACTGTCAAATATGTACAGTACTTATAAGACATGCATAAACGCTTTGGCATGCATACACACATGTATATATGTGTGTGTGTGTGTGTGTGTGTGTGTGAGCCAGATGTCATTTAAGGCCAGGTCTAGGTTGTTATTATGGACCCAGAAGAAATGTTTGCTTCCCTGCTCCACCTCTAACATGACATGGCTCAATCAGCCGAACAAACCCTAATTACCATCTGGGCATTTCATTGGTGCCGTGAGGAAGACGCGCCGCTGTGTTTAAACGCTGCACATGACGCTGAAAGATGATTTTTTTTTTTCAGCAGAAAGTAGTAAAAGAGCGTAAATTATCACTTGAACTGAGCGTGGCTTGGCTCAGCTTTTAACCCATAAAAACCCAATATGACTTTTGTTGCAGTTCCCAAATGAATTTTTCTCTCTAGTCAACTTTTCTTATGTGATTTATCACCATGTATTGTAATATTATCCCCTGTATTTTGCGAATTTTCAGTGAAAATCAAGTATTTTTCTATTTTTAATTCACTGATCATGTAGATGCTCATAAAAGCTCCGATTAAATTAGAGGGTTATTATATCTGGAACAGAAAAAACTGAAGAAACCGACATTTTCAGCAAAGATATTAATACCTCAACATAAAACAAGCGACAATGTCCACTGTCATTGATCCAACTCCTTTGGTTTTTACTGGTGAATCAATGTTGTAGAAGATGACAGTGTTTCCACATTCACTACGGAGCCTCTGAACGTCCAAATGGGTCATATCTGATGATCATGAAAAGATGACAAACTGTATTTTACACCAATTATTTACATGTGTTGATAGGATTAATGGATCAATAGGTATTAAACAGTTTAGATCAGTCAATGCTTTTGATTGATGGTGGATATTTGGGTCTTTATGGCTTAACAATTGTCTGTTTTGTGTTATCATGTAACACACAACACACAAATCTGGATATGTCAGTTTAATTTTTTAAGACACTTTACTAGCACTTGGCTTCAACTGTAAGGTCCAACACTTAATCATCACGGTCCAAAGAACAGTTAGAAAGAGAACTTCCAAGTACAGTACATGAACATCTCATTCTGTCATACCATTGCACATACACACACATTACAGTGAAAGCATTACATTTGCATTTGGTCATACCGATCGTTTCCAATAATCGTAAATCCGTATTCTCACAGCCTGGAAATATGAAACATGAGTAATCACAGCTCAGTCTACAGATGGTTAGTTTGTCGCTGTTAGTGTTAGATATGATGGCGGACATACATTCTTTATTTAATTATATAAACATCTATGGGGTCTTGTGATTTCTGTGCGACCTAACATTGCTGTCATTGTGTAATTGGAGAGTATATGTATGAACTGATGACAGGATGTTATCGGTTAGAGTTAGAAAAATATCTAAACTTTGTAACTTTAACCTATTTTAGTAAACTTCCTGCCAAGTTGTTCACAAACATCTATCTGGATATCTGTCTGCTAAAGCTGAGAACATGAGTATATGTCCGTCTAAGTCCAGTACTACAGGAGTTTAATGCAGGAAAACACAAAATAAACTCAAAAATGACTTTGGAAGTAGTGAAATTTAGATGTTTTACAGGTGTCTATAAACTTGTCTACCCTAATGCTACTTTTACACCAGTGGTATTAGCTCAGCTTGCCTCGACTTTACTTGTTTTGGCTCATGTTGGCGTCAAAATGTTGCCTTTCCACTGCGGGTGTATGAGTCCCTCAGCGTGACTGGTCGTCATAGCATCACAGCATAAACTATCACAAGGTTGAGATTACACCTATGAGCAAGGCAACAATGGATGAAACTTTCCAAAGCAAAATGTTATCAGAATTTTTCAGGTGAGAGTATAGTCGTTTAGGCTCAAATATGAGGCCAGTTTATGAAGATAGAGCAAACTTACATACATAGCTTTACATAGATGCATATGTATTTTATTTTTGTGTATATTGTTTGTTTATTTATTCCTGCCGCCCTCTGAGCCATTGCATCGAAATCCCGTTTTGATGTAAACCTGAATGACAAGTTAATCCTGTTTGTTGGAAGTTGTAGATTTAGTCTGGCATTTTTGGAAATTATCTACTATCTTGGAATGGTGTCCTATATTATATGTTGCATGATGACACTAATGCAGTGATGGTTCTTGATTGGCGAATCTGTGATCTCCATGATTTTACACTATATTTGGTATTGGTTTGGCTCACATAGAGCTTCTGTGAAGGTCATACTAGTAACGATAGTATCTGATAGTCCATGGTGGTTCTTGCTCTCATGCATTGCTAACGCAAGAAAACCAGGTTGAGGCAAGATGATTTGATACCATAAGTGGAAAATAGGGCTGCACAATATTGGAAAAAACTGACATTGTGAATTTTTTTTTAACTCTGCGATATATATTGCGAAATGAAAAAACACTCAGGAGGACATAATATCTGTGTGGTGCCGACGGAAATGGTCAAACTAATTAGTTGTGTTTCCTCTTGTTGTGGTGACAGGTGCGAGGCACTGTCGACACAGAACACGTGTTTCAGTATCATCCTTCTTATAGCTGAAATAATTCAGATAACTGACATTGCTTTTCTTTTTGGCATCAAGTCTTCATTTATGCTGATTTTCTCTGGTTCATTGCTCATTTTTCAATATTGTTACCAGCAACTCACTCCAAACTGATTAAGAATGAATATGATTGGTGGATCGCTGCCTGCAGTGTGTCAGGCACCCTTGAAATTAAATGAGAACACGTTGAGTTCATTTCCCTCCTACATTGCAGGACCTACGATGTGACTGTTGCGCACACGTACATCGCAATGTTGATACTCAAATGATGGATTGTGCCGCTCTAGTGGAAAAGCAGCATAAGCATGACATTTGTCTAAATCATGTATTAGGTCCAGATCATGCATGCTGGCAGTACAAACATACATGCTGACTTTCTACCTTCCAGAAGTCCATTTTTAATCAATTCAACCAATTTTGTCTCCATTGTTGCCACTTCTGCTTTAACAAATTCCCCCTTGGCAATTCACTCAAGCAACTTTGGTCACTTTCGTCTTAAGACCTTTTCAAGTGAAGGCTGTGTGGTTCAATGTGGACAAAATGAACCAGTTGAACTTCTGTCACTGCTTTCATCCTTTATTATGGCCATGATGGACAGACCAGATTTAGCCAATAAAACAGCGCCTGAGGACACCGGCCCTTTTGATGCTCAAACAAAGAATGACTGCCACGGCTGCAGAAACACGACAGAAAACACCGCCTTAAAAACAACCTTGAAGTGTTGTGTGTATATATGTAAATTTCAGAGGTTTGAGGAGGCACATTGTTGAGGCATGCGTTCGCCGTCGCACGCGGCCTGTGACCGGTTAAAAACAGCCCTTCCGTCCATTAGCGGCGTCTTGATAATGGCTTCGTTTTCAGGCTGACTTCAAATTGAACCTTTTAACTGCCCCTTAGCAACCTCAAAAACATGCTGCCGGGGCTAAGCGAGGGCATGTGTGTGTAAATGTGCCCCGAGAAGGAGATGTGGGAATTCCCTGCAACTGACTGACGACGCACTGTTGCAATTCCTGCCTCCTCTGAATCTTCCTCTGTCTTTATCTTCTGTCTTTGTATTTCTGCAGCCACCCTCTGTTCTGTTAGCGAGTAACAAGAAGCGTAATAGCAGTCATTCAGCGCCTCAACTGTCAACTATGCTGATGGATGAGGGTCCCACACACACACAAATGCACACCGCACCATAACTAATTCTCAATTATGGCAGATGTGAGGGAGTGAACCCTCTTTTAAAAGGTCCGGAGCTGAAGAAGACTATGTGCCACAGGGTAAAAGAAAGAAAGAATGAGGCAACAAGAGTGTGTTTGTGTGTGTGTGTGTGTGTGTGTGAGAGAGAGAGACAGAGGAGGTGGGGGTGTGGTTGTCTTTCATAATAGTGTTTTAAAGCCAACATGACCTTATTTTCTACAAGCTCAGAGTAGATATCTAGGTTGGGAAGACAAGAAGAGGAAGAGGAGCCGAGAGAGATGTGGAGGAGGAAAGACGGCAGAATGAGGCGAGGCAGGGGAGTCAGTATCTGAGGGCATTCCTCTGCACACATCACACACAAACAAAGAGCACACTGCACAATGAGTGTGTTTTTATGCACACACTTTACAGTCGGCAAGTACGAGCACTTAGGATTTATATGCACATCACTCATCAGGTGTATTTTACAGCTAAATTGCCATGCTCAGGTGTGTGTTTGCGGACATTTCCAGGATGTGTTCTTGATATGGCTGCAGTCGGCGTAAGGCAGAGTTGGGGGTTGGGGGTCTTCCTCGAGCTGCTTGGAGGAGAGGGAAATTAGGGCATGACTCGGCTCAGAGCTGGTGCTATTGTTGCCTCGATTTTTGTCGGGCCAGACTGTCTGATGTACACACACACACACACACACACACACACACACACACACACACACATTCGCACAAACACACTGTGACTGACTTTCACTAGTGTGAAAATGAATTTTTTTGTTGCTTAAAAACAGAAAGCACGCCATTTCTTCCTTATTTTGCAACGGTTAGCTGCTCATTAGTTACAAAACACTGGATTTTTTCGTCAGTACAAGACTGTTTTTCATTTGAATACCATTACCATTGTTGACAGTGAATCACATGCTTAGACTTGTAGATCTTTGGAATAACTCTCAAACCTCTGGTCATATAAGACAAAAATACCTAAATTTCAAAATCAAGATTATTTCACTGGAGACCTTACTCTACAAAAATTCAACAACATACAACCAGTTTGCGTCTTTTAATATTAACCATGAAAGCATATGAATCGTGTATGGCATACGGTTTTACTGAAGGAGTATTACTGAATCAGTTGAAACTATAAATTGTCAGACACTGACTGATCAAAATGGAAGTTTTTTTGGCCAAATTCTCCAGCTCCATAGTCATATAAACATAATATAACCTATCTATATCATAATACTGGAAGGTATCAGACTGTCTGTGTTGTGTGTGCACATGCGTGTGTGTGCACCTGCACAGTTCTGAGAAATTGAGCTATTTTTTCCTGGCCAATTTGGTACCTACAATTGAGGAATAGTCCCATTAAATATCTTGGCAAGTTGATAGGACCAATATTTTGAGAGATATTAGTCATTTTGAAATACAATAGTCTTACAGTCATATTGCTCGGTTGACTGGAAGTGCAGTACCATGCTGCATGATGGGAAATGAAATTAAAAACAGGAATGATGCATTTACTAACTTCAGTTCCTAGATATCAGTATTAAATGCACTAGTTTTACATATTTATACATATGGGCGGTATGATGGTGCAGTGGTTAGCACTGTTGCATCACAACAAGAAGGTCCTAGGTTCAGTGTGGGCCTTCCTATGTGGAGTTTCCATGTTCTCCTCTGTGTCTGAATGGGTTCTCTCCAGGTTCTCCCACTCTCAAAAAGGCATGTACATTAATAGGTTAATTTTTCAGTCTGAATTTCCTGTTGGTATGAATGTTTTTTTGACTGTATATATCAGCCATGCGATGAACTGGCGTCCATGGTGTACCCCACCTTTGCCCATTGGTAGCTGGGATAGGCTCTACAACCCCCACTACCCTCTTGAGGATTAAGTGGTTTGGCAAATGCATGGAGTAATATTTAAACATTTGTATTTTAGTCAAAATTTCTGAAAACTGTGCAAAATGATTTTGTGCTTAGCTTAGAAAAGCAAAAAATATGCAAAACTATACAAAAATTCTATATTTTTCCTCATTTTAATCCGTATTGCTTAATTCATCAGTTATCACAATCGCTGATGGTTAAATCTCTACTTCAGTTTTCTTTCTGCGTTTTACTTCTTGTTTGAACTTTCAGGCATTAAAACCATCTGTGTAGGCTAAAGTACATCTATAAGTAATAACCTTTTTGAAAAACCATTGGTTCCAGGACGTTATATATTTTTAACTTGTTACAGAAATAGCATTTACAGATTGAAAACTTACGTAGCTCATAACAATCGCCGCAGAAGTTGATCCAGAGCCAGAGCACCCCTTCATCTCATTAGCTGTATGTTTGATGTGGTGTATCAACCCCGGACTCCAGCTGGACTGAGCCTGGTAAATATTTCAGTTTGGGTCCTATTTAGTTACACTGGCCGACACTACCACAGTGACTCAGGCATCAGTGCACTGTGGTGTTACTCACTAGTATGTTTTTACACAATGCTGTACAGGACGATACATTCATTGATGTGGATATAACAAAAGTACATATTTTGGACTTTTATAGACAGTGGTTTTAAATGTGTTAATATTAACTCATGCAACATTGCAAGAAGAATTGTGCTTACACTTCAAGTGTTTAAGTGCTTAGTAAATGTATGAAATGTTTTTTTTGTTTTTTTTTTGACAGAAGCAGTTATCGGTAAAGCTGCTTCAAAAAAGATATGATCAGAGGAACTGAAAGAGGAAGTTGTTCAAAAATGCAATGGTTTCTGGCACAGTTATAAATACCTTTACCTCATCTGTAACTTAAGATTTACAGAAAACAGCACGTGAAGCTGTGAAGAAGGAAGTGTGATGATGGGAAGACTCTTCAGTTAACCGTTGCAGAGCTGTTCACCTCATTTTGTGGTGCAACTTCTAAATGCGCGTGTACAGGTCCTTAACAGTATAACTCATAGGGTGCATCTGCTTAACCTTGAACTCGTAGTTCTGAACAAGGATGCTGCTTTTTGTCGCCTATGTTACACAACTTCAGCTTGGCCAATGGGTTTAAGCATTTTACTGAGTAGTATATGTTGTCTGGACCCGGAGTCTATGATAAGAGCTGACTGAAGGATTAATAAAGATATAACCATTTTTCTTGGCCTATACATACGCAAGATTTATGCATATTTGTATCACATGTGATTGTGTTGTCTATGAGGTGGATTAAAATAACCACACCACACTTATTTTCTTCCTGTATTTGAAACTTCCGTACAGGCAAAAATAACTGTGATGACAGATACTAGTCAAGAAAAAAAAGTTTCCAAATGAGTGCAATAACAAAATAAACTGTATGCAAATGTGTGGCAGTCACAGACCTGTAGTGTCAGTACAAATGAGACAGTATGGTAAGCAGTCATGGTGTCCAAATGATATTTGTGAGGCAGCAGGAAGTCACGCAAGACCTTAAATCTTTAGATAACTTTCAAAATCATTTTATCCTTTCAATTTAACATCAGCACAGAAGAAAAAATCTGCTCTCACAAGTCAGTGTCCTCTGTTAAACAGAGACTTCAGCCCTAACATCTACATTTCCTTTAAACATTGGTGTGTTTCCAATGAAAACCAACTTGTTTCCTCTAACTGAGCATCAGCCTCTTCACTGCGTCTCTGCTTCATTCCCCTCTAACGCTGGGTTGTATCTGGAGAACGCATGTCAGACTGTGCCTGTTTTTGGAATGATATTCTAATATTTGATCACAACACTGTGTTAGCCAAGATCATAAAGCACCAGGACTAAAGCAGGAAGGAGAGGAGGGAAAATGAACTCTGTGGAATGCTCTACCTTTCTGTGCACTGCTACCTGATCGCCTCTATTTGGTCATAAAAGAGACAGCTGCACTTTTCACAGCTGCATAAAAAGCTGATTTTACTGCAGGCAGATAATTTAATTGTGAATGTGTGAATAACAGAATGTACACAGTATATAACACACAACCCTTGTCTTTAATATGGAGTAAAGGGTTTGACTTTAATGACTAGTTTTCTTGAACTTGAACATATAAACACAGTGTGTTTTTAATATTTTTATTTAACTAGTTCCTCTTCTGCTTGCCTTATGTTATTTAGATATTTTCTTTAATTTGACTGCCAGTTGGCACCCAGGAAGGGTCAAAGGTTATGTGCCACTGTATATTTGAGGGTGTGTCATCTCGGTCAATATTGCCAGTAAAAGGAACTTTATGTTTTATTAGTTTAACAGTAATGAGTGTTATTTCAGTATTGCATCTGGCAGCTGGATGTAGTTACTGTTTACAAAGTGTCACAAGACTTAGATGATTCTGCAGAGCAGGAATATGTGGTTCAATGTAGTAATTGTTAGGTTACCAAAGCAGGAAGTTCTAGTGCTTAACTGAGGTTAATATTTGAATGTTACAGGAATGATGTCAAGTGTCGTTTTGTTGTCCTGAGGGAAAAAGAAATGACAAAAGAAATAAAGATTTCTCCAACTGTCTGACTCCCATAAAAATGAGCCTTAAGCTCGATGTTTCCATTCCCTCCTTAGCCTGCAGTGTTGAGCTGTCACTCTCAAATTCAAGACGTGTGTGATAATGAAGTAGGAAATCTCAGCCTGCAGTGCTGAAAAAGGTGTGGCAGTGTGAGTCCCTACAGTTTAAGAAGAAACTGTAGGCCACTGGAGGAAAGGCTGCCCAGACTTGCAGCAGGTGTCATTTATTCAGCTGGAAGATTTCTATCTAGAAATTGACTATTACCAAAAACAGACTTAGGTGATTTAGTGAGTTAGACAGATGTGGCTTTAAGGTAGCTTCAGTTATTCTAATCCACTTTTTGTCAAATTCAGCAAGTACCTCAGAACAAATTTAATGTTTGTACACAGCCTTGGCCAAAAAAAAAAAAAGACATACACTCTAGTAAAAATATGGATGTAACCACCGAAACTTAGCCCACAGATTCATGAGCTAGGCTACTGTTTGGAGCCTTCAGTTTGGTGTTTTAAGAGGTAGCATTGTGGCTTCATGGAGCCTAGACAGAGCACAAAGGGTGAAACTGGCAAGCTAAGGCTAATGCTAGCTCACAGCGAATGCCCACACTGCCAACTAGGAATATTATGGCAAATGCTGCCAAATAATTTCAGCTACATGATAACTGTTAGCATGTACAGTTGTGTTTGATAACAATAAGCTTTACTTCATGTAATTTTAAATATGCAAATTAGCAGGCTAGCTAATAGATAAATGAAATATGGCATTACAGCTAACAGTTAAGCTAACAGGCCAGGTTGCCATTAAGTTAGAGTAAATTTCATGAAAAAGCTGTTAAAGAAAACTGACTTTTTTAGTGTAACTTCTTAACTACAAGAGGATGTGTCAGAAAAAAAAAAAAAAAAATTTGCTCAATAAACAGAAGCTTCCAAAGTATGACTTAGTAGGTAATCTTGATGCTGACTCAACCATTTGGAATTATACTCCATCATAACATTTATACAACATAAAAATCATTATTTACACTCTCTAATCAGAGGAGTTAAGCTAGCCTGTCCTTCAGCAGGAATCTGGAGACCTTCATTGATTTTTCTGATCGATGCGGCTGCAGAATTATTTATTACTATTACTGTTGCGTGAGTCTGGTTGATTTGAGGAGCACTTCAGGGTTTCAGTTCCCTGTCAGACAGACCCAGTCATACACTGGCATTCACTTATTGTGATACTGATTTCATTTTATTTAATTTTCAGCACCTTGACCTTTTAGCACTTGTTAAATCTTGCAATTTTCCACTTTAAGCATGTAATCATGTATAAAACCAGTGCACTTACAGGTTATTTAGTGAATTAGACAAATGTGGCTTAAAGGTAGCTTAAATGATTCTAATCCACTGTTTGTCAAATTCATCAAGTACCTCAGTACAAATCTAGCTAATGTTTGTACAAAGCCTTGGCAAAAAAAAAAAAAGACATTCACTCTTGTCTAAATATGGATGTAACCACCATAACGTAGCCCACTGATTTGTGAGCTAAGTTTTGATGTTTCTTAGGTCCAAATGAAGTGAACAAGACCTGAAAAAATGTCAGTATGACTTTTTGGAACCAGAATCTTGAGGTCATCTTCTTTATTGGGTGTGATTTCAGGCTGTTGTTGTTGACCTCTGTTTGGACTGATGCACACAACACTTTTTCAGCCAATCGGCATCAGGCCATAGGGGTTTTCCTGCTCATGCACAGGACAGGTGGTGGAGTTTCAGAAGGAGCACTGAAGGGAGAGGAGTGTTTGTTTGGCTGTTGACTCCGAATATCATACAGGCTCTCTCAGGAAATCACTTACTCCACCTTTAAATCAAGCAGAAACACAAAAACACTCCCACACGTGCATACTCTCTCACACTCGCATACAAATACATGCACATGCTGACACATGTTGTTGATAAAATTGCGATTTTCCTCCCACTTCAAAGCTCTTATTGAGTCAGAGTAGCGGGACCAGAGCCAACAATACAAGTCAGACATTGGCCTGGCGCGAGTGCGAGTCCACCTGATAACGTGAAAGCAGGTTGTTGTGTCCAGAAGGGTCGATACTGTCTTTTGAAACTGGAGACAACAGGGCCTCTTTGTTGTGTTTTAAGAAACAACTTGGAATTTATGTCAGGCTCTTGGGTTTGCATCTGAAACCTTTCTGCAGGAACACAGAACCTTGGGTTGTTTAAGAGCTCACTTCCTTGTGGGCATGAAGGAAAAAACAGGTTTGCGTCATAGCAATTTGATATTCATAGACATGCAGCTACGGTGAAAACTGAACAAAGAGTAATTAGGCTACAAAAAAATGACAAGAGGAAGGCAGAATTTGGCGTCTGCCTCTGAATTCAAAGGTGAAGGGCTTTGTTATAATGAAGATTGCATTGAAATTATTTTATGTTGGTAGTAAATTCAGAATATATGCAGCTACAAAACATTACAAAATATCTTGGTATACAGAACAGACAGATTCCACTGCAAATGCCAAGAATTGCTGTAGAAAATATAACATCAATAAGGGATACAGTTATATGTAAATTTTAGAATAATTGGTACATTTTCCACACAAAACAACTCCCAGAAAAAAATGCCAAAGTATCTAAGAGAGGACTATGGAACAGAGGTCATAGGCTAAATTTGATCAACATGTTGTGAGATTATGGTTTGATTCTATGTATGAACTGTTGGGCTTTTAATAATAACCTGTTAAGCTCCGAGCCCATTTCTTTCAGTTTTTAGCCATTCTCTTTTTTTTTTTTTTTTTTACCGTCACGATCTATGACTCCAAAGTTTTCTTAGCCTTACATAGCAGAAAGTCTGTGGTGTTTGGGCCCTGGAACCAAGATTAATTCAAATACATCATATCAAGATGATAACTTTTGTGTGTGTTCTGTGAAAAGTTTAACCCATGGCCTTCTATTTCATGGATGTCAATAATTATCAAAAGTTAGTTTTTCCAATGAAATATCCATCTGTATTAAAATACTGGGAACATTTTCATTTCATGGGAATTTCAAAACAATATTTTCCTATTCTTGTTCACCTTTTCTACCACCGTGACATATTATTTTAGTTGTTCTGTACTTTTTTGCCATAATATGTGTGTTTCTTGCTGACTCTTCCACCATCAAAAAATGTTGAATTATTTGTACTTCGCTGAATTGATGGAATGTCAATAGTGGATGGAAGGAGAAACTTATGTAATCTTGGCTACACAGCAACACACTGACACAACTGAAACAAGCAATTTATATGTTGTCGTACATGAACAACCACAACTCACTGACTTCTACATTGCCTCTCTTACTTTTTACTTTGTTTTCATCTAATTTCATCTTTTACGTTTGTGTTCTCTTTTGTCTTTTACTTTATATTGCAGTATATTTCAGTCTAAAAATTGGCGACCCAATAAAAAATAGCTCTGTGACGTTTGGTATAGGCAGTTTGGGGTAACGCAAGTGAAGTCCAGTTGCGGCAGGTAGAGAGACGATTAATTTGCTTGGAGGACTGATCCGATCGGTGCAGATTGGATAGATTGTTTTTGGCAGACCTTGGGTCCAATAGCTATTGTGCGTTTTTTTTTTTTTTTTGAAAGTTCCCATTAGATTTACTGCTTTTCAAGAAAAATAATAGCTCAAATAACCAAAAAAATAGTCCAAACTACATACTTTATCCCTAAGTTGATGTTCAGTTGCAGATTTATTGAATAGACTTTTAATATGTAGTTTAACAGTTACCTAGAATTTAGTGTGAAAACCTTGAAGCATGTTGTGAATGAATGGTGAATAGTGGTCTGAGCCTCTCATTTGTTCAGTTGAACTGGCAATGAATAAGACAGCTGACCTTCCATAACAATACCTCTGCCTTTACTTTCCCCTTTCCTCCTCTTCCTCCTGCCACCCCCACTTCCTCCTTCCTTTTAGCTCAGTGCACATGTTTGTTTTTTTTTTTTTTTTTTTATTAAACCTATTGCCCTCATCCTCTGTCACCTTCTTTTTCTCATTCTGCCGTCCCTCCTCATTTCCTTTTGTCAGTCTGACATGGAAATGCCTGTTACCCTTGCGCTTTCTGTGATTGTTTTCATCCCGTTTCCCAGTTCTCTCTTTTTATGCACCAAATACAAAGTAACCCTGTTTTGTTTTAGGTTAAGTACGTGCAGAGAAACCTGACATGGCAGTTATTGGAAATAAAACGGTGAAGGAGGTTGCACGATACGCAAGAGGCTCCAACTCTCTCAAGTACTGCTATTGTTTTGTTTTGAACCACAGCAGACATGACTGTTTGCTTGGCCAAAAATGCCTTTTGCCAGAGGTTGTGATATTTTTATAACCAGACATGAGCAATGCCCTGCTGTGGGGAAGTAATCATACCGGGCATCAATCTAAAGCAGACAAAGAAGGCCAGTGTAAGGTTCTGATTTAGTAGACTACAAACAGTTGGTAAATTGTTTGTGTTTATGTTATAATACTGAGATTTACATGTGAAAATGTTCTCAAACCAGTAAGTTGAATGTGAAATGTTCATTTTAAAGAGTCATTTGAAAACCGTCTTCATTCAAGCCTGTCTATTTAGTATCATTTTACATTTTATATGATTACGCACAGCCGGGCAGTATCTGTTTATTACCCTCAGCAGGTTTGTTTGTTTGTTTGTCTGTCTTTTAGTAGTCTAGTGTCCATAATTTTTTACGAGAAAAAAAAAATTACAGCGAAAACTCAGATTTGATTCCGTTTTTGACAAATGCATATGATAGAGGCAAGATCTAGTGTCACAAAAAGTTTGACAATGAAAGTTCAAAGGTCACTGTAGACAACTGTCAAAAAAATTACTTTATCTGAATAACTTTTCTAGACAGATTTTTAACCGTTGTGTCTTTGGACCATTGTCTTCTGGGATACATTATGAAATCTTAAGCAAATTTGCCAGGGATAGTTTGTTGCTGTGGGGAATGTACCTACCTTGGTAGAGTTTGTGCTCACTGAGTGTTTTTTGATGTATTTCATAGTTCAGAGCAGTAGACCAAGGCAAAATTGTCTTGAAAAGGAATGACTGCACCAGGGTCAAACATAATCTTTTTGGGGCTTTATCAGTTGAGGAAGACACTGACAAAAACTGGACTCTGAGTGGTTTTCATCAGTTTTAAAGGTAGTGTGCTTGCAATAATATGACAGTAAGCCACCTTTATAAACATTAACAGTTAAACAGTTGTTCGTAGTTTTCTCGGGATCTGCATCATACCAGTTTAACGTGGCATACTGTAAATGGACGGCCACTTTTGGTTGTTGTCTTTGCAAATTTTGAAGGAGTTCCAGATGGTAAGTAGGTTTCACTTACAAGAGTATAAAATTACTACACAGTGCTCGATGAAGTTTACTGTTTTACAGAGTTAGTAAGTTAACACATAGCATCAGTTCACCCATGACCCATCACAGATAGCTCTGACTCCTTGTGTTCCCATATCTACCCCTTTTGGATAATTATGGTTCTTGTGCCAAAAACTCAACATGACAATGGCCAAATCACAAACTACTGGCCTCAGTTGCAGTTCAGAAACCAGTGAGTAACGTTACAGTTCCTTCATCCAATGATTATATACAGTATACATTCCAGATGCTTTACTTTTTTGATATCTTGCGAGCAGATTAAATACTTGTCACACATCACTGGGCCCCTGTAACATTAAATGAGAGCTGTGATGCACAAAATCGTCACTAAGATTAATTTCCCTTGTGTGAAGTTAAATAAGCATAATAATTAATATAGATGAATTATGAATAATGAAGGATTACTAGATTATACATCATTGGTGATGTGCGATTTGTGTAATGCATCTGTAATTAAAAAACATTAGCATCTTAGTTATAATTTAAATGTGGATAAGGCAACAGTGGAAGCTTTGAGGCTTTCAGGTCAGCCCATATACTGAATTATTGAACAATGCAGTGACCTGAGCTCCAGAGCTGAGGCAGGTCCTTTTTTTCTTTACTCTATAGTGAATTGTCAGCAGTTTGACAGAAGACGGGTGAGAGATGGAGGCCACAATGACAAATGAGAGCTAGTAAACAAGGGCTACCTTTGAGACTCCTTGTAAAAGCCTTTCACGAAGCACAGGATTGTAGTTTTGTCTGGAGTCGACTGTCTTTATCCCGCTGTATCTTTAGAACAAATACGTGCGAACGCATGCAAATTCACTGGAAGGAGGTTAAGTTTCATGGGTCAGGTTTCAGGTTTTAGATCAGGAAAATGCTCTACAGTCATAGCAAAGCAAGGCAAAGGCACAAAGAGTTTTAAGAGGATTCTGTAATTCACTCAGTTTAGTTTTATTGCTGTCACTTTACAGACCATTGCAAACAGATGTACACCTGTTTTCATAACAAACTGAGAGCCATTTATTAGCTTGCTGGACCGGCGTTTGTCTTCTAGCTGCCAAGGCAATCAATAATTCGCCTTTTAACAACTTTGCTGACCATACATTTAGATTTGTGTGAAGTCATTTGCAATAAATGGTGATACTACAAAGAGCAAATGCAGATCTGGCTTATTTTACTTTGACACGTCTGTATTCTAAGATTGCATCCAAAAGATTTCAAGTTTTCCTTATGGACTTCTTTGAAGCCGAACCTTTTAACCAGCTTAACACTGAAGTAACCATTGTGCTTGAGTGTTGGATGAACCAGTGCTCTTTCCATCTTTGCTGCTGGGGCACTTGAGCTGTGTTTGTTGGGAAAAGGAAGTGTGCTACTGCTCTACTTCCACCACCTACATTTTCCCAGCTGGTTGAGGGATTTGAACTGGCAGGCCTCCAGTTACAACCCATTACTCCACACACACCCGCAGACACACAGTGCATAATGAAATAACTCGATACATTGTCAGCCTGTACTCTCCAGATCTATATATATAGAGAGATGTTTAGGTCTGGGAGATGCAATTTGTCTTTTAGATTGTCTGTGAGTGTTAGAGACAGGGCATGTGCAGGGGTTGGCTGAGGGGAAGACTCCTCTCCACTGCTCCCCCCCAAAAGCCAACCCAAACAAACCACAATCCACTGGCATGGCGAGTGTGTGTGTGTATTTAACAGTTTGCATGTCTGCGTTTAGCTCCTATCCGTTTTGTCCCGCCTGCTCCAAAAATAACCCCCTGCTAAGAATATTTAATCCCCCAGGTTACCGCTCTTTCTTGCTTGCTCTTTATCACATTTGATGTGGCTGAACAAACACGTGCAGGGTCCTGTTGAGGGGCGGGATGTCCTCTGATGGAAAATCCGACAAATCTTAGACTTACTTTGAGTGACTTTGTCAGTGTGTGTGTGTGTTTGCTCATTGTCTGTAGTGTTGTGTGTTGTGTTATAGCCTAGTGTGTCTGTTGATTGTACTTTTCTTTCTCATTTCATCCTCTGGTTTAAGATGGATGGTTTTATGTGAAATCTCCACTCCGTCGTCCTAGACACATCCTTCGGGGTCATAATGTGGTGCTGATTGGACTCTGGGTCAGGAGGTCAAGCCAAGATTAATACTAAAGGACTGGGGGTTGAAGCCGGTGGAGGTGGGAGGGGTTTGAGCTGGGTGTGTGGGGGGGTTCCCATCTCTGCAGGAAATTCAGCCAAAAGGAGACTTTATTGGGAAGCTTGTGGTAGATGCTGGTTTTAACTGTGAAGCTGATTACACGAAAACATTTCAGGATGTAATTAGTTGGCTACACATATGACATGGGGACACTTTTCTGCTGTCAATGGAGGACATGTGCACCGTGCCGTCAGGTCTGGGTGCTGAATAATCAGTGTAAGAAAAGATTTATGGGAGGTCTCAACAGATGAAGGAATCAATTTTGGTGGACCATTCAGCCATTCTACTCTCAAGGATAGACTTCATCCAAGTGATGTGAGGAACACTGTGCAGTTGCAGCAGGTTTATAGTCATCTCCTCAACCGATTTCCTGGGCTTTTATTCTGTCTACTGAATCCTTCTCTGCCTGCGTGTACTGTCCAGATAAAAAACCCACTTCATCTGATGCGTATGATGGTATAACTTTACATGTGCTCCTCACTGTCATCATTGTCGACCTGTTTGGTGATGTTACTGCACATGTTCATTTCAGTGTTTCATTCATTGTGTTGTTTTATTGTCTGCATTTCTAGAAGTCAACAGGTCCACCAATGTTGCTATCATGTGGTATCCGTTACATAAACTAGACTGGGTGATGCCTTTATTTGTAGTATAAAAGGTCAGAAATATGAACTTTGTTCTAAAAAAAGGCAAAACACAAAACACCTCTAATGTGTAAAGACCTTAAATGTAACCCCTTGCTAATGCTGGTATTTTTTATAAACCAATATTTCATCCTTGTTTTTTTTTTTTTTTTTTAAATTCTGTCCACACATCTTTCATTTGTACATAGCTACACAAACACAAAATTAGTGCTGTTCTGACAATATTTGAACACAATAAATGCATGTTTTAGGGCTAAAGATTCAGGTACAGGTCTATTTATCTGCTGTTTTTGTTGCTACAGGTTTATGTGCGTGGATTGGGATGTGACGTTTTAGTTTCCACAACGTCACATTGGAAATTTTCATTTTAGTGACCTTTGACCTGACACCGTTTCCATATGGAAGAGAAATGAAGTAAAACATCGATACTAATATGACACTTGCCTAACTTTCAAGTCTGATGTCGAAACCTGAAATTGTTATGCACAAAGGTTAATTAAAAGTAGACACGAAATGTCCATATTTAGGGAAGATGATGGAATTTTAAACAAATTTTAATTAAGTAATTGAACATTTTTATGGATATA
Organism: Sphaeramia orbicularis; assembly: GCF_902148855.1. Lineage (NCBI taxonomy): Eukaryota > Metazoa > Chordata > Actinopteri > Kurtiformes > Apogonidae > Sphaeramia > Sphaeramia orbicularis. Next base: position 22,227,456 of record NC_043970.1, on the reverse strand, counting down.
GCCTACAATATTAAATTCAAATTACTTTTCAATGTAAAGTATTTTTAGTGTGTCTTATAACATGAGTGACGGGTGTCTTTAAATATTTACTGACTTTCTGTGGGGTTAACAAAAGCTAAAAGCAAACTGAGGGAAAACCAGTATCAATACGCAGGCGGCCTTTCCAAAAGCATTACTTAAAGGTGCTGTGGTTAGCATCACTGGGGATCCTTAATTACTTTTCATCATATTTTAATTCAGACAGTTTAAGAAGACATTACATTAATGCATCTACTCCTTATCTATGTTTTAAGGCTATAGAAAAGCTACTCCATGACACAGGCTTCTGGGTAATTACAAACAGGTTTCAGACAGGTAGGAGGGTCAAATATGTGATTGATGGCTCTAATTGCCAATTGCTTTTGAGATTCGGTCCGACGCAACCTTGACACAACTGTACTGCAGTGAAACATGCATCAAACACCACCAGGTCATCTATATTTCTACTTAGTGTTTTGATTTGGACTCAGAGGAGAGAGCTGCAGAGAGAAGATTTTTTATTTTTTTTTATTTTTTATTTTTTTCTCATTGGTTTCACCTCTTGCAGGTTTAAGGTGTAAACAGACTTTCAACATACATCTGTACAGTAAGCTCATATTTCTATTGCACTCTATTTTATGTTTTTAATACAAGTGTGTATTTTATTTTTGTTATTTAGATGTAAATGCACTGTCACTGGTAGAGACCACCAGCAATTTCATTGCACAACCTATGTAATGACAATAAAGCCTATTCTATTCTATTCTATTCTATTCTATTCTATTCTATTCTATTCTATTCTATTCTATTTATGAAAACATCCATAGGAATCATTATTAGGCTAGTTGTCAGATCCATGCAGCTCTGTGATGACTGCTCACTGACTGAAATATGAGCTTATTCGTCAGGAACAGACTAAAATGCTGCACAGAGAAGGCTCTCACCATCAGTGAGTTTGCTGATTTGTCTTTGTTATGTGTTTTCTGATGATGATAGTTCAGCTGAATAAGCGGCGCCTCTCCTAGTCTCATCAAGCATAGATGCTGCTGCAACTGTCCTCTGATGTGAAGACATTGTATTCGATTACAGTTTATTCAATACTACACTGTGTGGTTCTGTTTCTTTAGAGGCAGCTGTAAACTATTATATGAATCTGATGGTTACATAACAATTATCTATTGGTACTAAAACATATTTAAGACATTTTTGATGGATTTAAGTTGTTATCAAAGATACTTTTGTATTATCTTCAGCTCTAGAAACACCAAAGTCTGTTTCTCATTGTCATTTGTCAGTTGTAAAAAGAAATATAAAAAAAAGTATAATTACATCAGACATTTGCACAGAGAAAATAAATTCTTGACAACTCCAGATTTATACCCTTATATAATCTGACACTCTATCCAGGATGATTTCTTTTGTTGCAGGCTCTGTGTGAAGAGGAAAATGAGAGCACATGTCAGACAAGTCTCTGGAAAAATGCAGATGAACAGCAGAGCAAACAGAAGAAATTAAAATAAATGGTAGTTGTCAGGACTAAAAAGGGGGCACATCTGTTCATCTTATGTGAAGTTGATTTTATACCAGTGTTTATACTGATGCACCGTAATTGACACATATAATTATATGGTAAGTTTTTTATGATATTTGTGCTAATTTTTTTCAAAGGATGGATGTACAGTAGAGCTGCCACAATCAAGAGTTCAGCATGCACTAAATCTTTACCCTCACAACCAATTCTCCGAGTTGCCAGAAAAATTTGTGTTCAATTCGAAGACGTCACATCAGGAGGCATCCCATGAAAATCGAAAGCTGCTGGAGGAATGCTGCAGAGGATCATGTGGCGCTAAAAGCACATATTTCTGGCTTCGAACTAAAACACCAGAACCACAACAATGTAAAGCTCATTTGTCTTACTGAACGATGTAGGTCTCCGAAGTCCAGTTTCCCATCCGTTGTCAACAGACCATCACATGTTGGCTGCTTTATCTGATCTTCAGCTCATTGGACTTATTCGTATTTCTTTAAGTGACTGTTGATTAGAGTGTTTTAATCCAAATGAATAACATCTTAAAGTGGTAAATTGAGTGGAATTCCCCTTTCAGCTCCTCTGTAAACCAGTCCTCTGAACTACATGTGAGTTGTCTGCCATCATTCCACAGATTGACAGTGAAGGTTCACAGCCTCCATTTGAAACTTCACCTCATCATTTTCTGCTAAATGAATTCTGAACTGTCGCTCAGTAATCCCATTATAAGGAGCTACTGTATGCACTGCATTTACAGTATCCAGTTCACTACAATTAAAGTATTTCGTGATGCTACAACTACCTTGTTACAACTGTTTTATACAGTGGATTAATGCAACAATAGTGAAATTTGGACAAAAATATTCATATAATGGCAGTTCAGTTACATATTTAGAACTGTCTTCTCCACTTATAGTTGTAGATTGTCACAATGATTTTTTTTTATCCCAGTTTTGTGGTAGGCTTAGGCGTAGTGTTAGGGGTTTTGGGTACCTCTTACCAGAAAATGTAACGTTTTCTATGAAAATGACATAATTTCACATAGTTTTGTACCATTAGTATTTATACTATGCCTTATTTATATGTAGTAAATTGAAAATGCAAGACTATATGTCCGCAAAGCTTAAAAATAGAACATTTAATAACAATGATACTTAATTTTAGGCATGTAACTAGGCCACAACATTGCCAGTAAATCTGCTGATTAGTCATTAGTCCCATAGGGTTTTATAATGTCTACTGAATTAGTGTGTCTTGATGTCTTTGAATTGTCCATCGACTTAACAGTATTGGTGCAGAAAATGATAAAAAATGTACATCAGTGTTCCACAAATCCTGGGATGATGAACTCAAGAGTCTGGTTTGGTCCACAGCCTGAAAATATTCAGTTTACTGTCATAGAGGAGTAAAGAAACCACAGTCTCTTGACATTTAAGCAGCTGGAATCACTGGTCATATTGATTATTGAGATATTTGTTGATCAGTGGAATAGCTGATCACCTGATCAGTCAGTTGTTGTGGGCGTTGTTAGTTTTGATGCTCTCCATATTGATTTTATGTTAATTTGGGTTGGGTGCTGTAAAGGAAACCCTGTATTTTGTTGCAGTTGCTCTACTGCTACAAAACCATATCAGATGTTTGACAAAACAGCTGCATTTTCTTCATCCGTCAGGTTATCAAGATGGGACAGATATTTGTGGTATACATAAATGTGGCCAAACCACAAGAAGGAGGTTAGAATTTGTAATGTGATACTTTCCTGCCTCATGTCACAACATTTCATATCACATCTTCAAAGCTAGACTTGAAACATCTTCTTCTCTCATCCTGTGTTTTTTCACGCATTCGCAGGGTGAGATTTCATTCGCTGTCTCATTCCATTCTGCACTTCAGTATCTTGCTCTCATCTCGGCGTCTTCTCTCTTCTCGGTCATTTCGGCCTCCGAGGAAGGGCTATAACTGACAGGCTACTGAGCCGCTCATCCCTGGGGCTACTGTGATCTGTCCTGACAGAGAGACTCGCACAGAGATAAAGAAACCACAGAAAGAGAGAGTAGCCTAATGGCTGCACTAACAATACGCCGTAACAGCTCAAAGCACAGGACATCTTTATCTGTGCACATTGCAATAGTGCAGAAAATGAGGCCTTGTGTGTGTGTGTGCGTACGGTCGGCCTCTAATAAAATGTATAATGGTGCCTTCAGGGCTGCTTTTAGTCTCCAACTGCGAAAGAGTCAGAGTGAGTGCTTTTAGTTTCTGTATCCTCTGTAATATCCAGGAGGTAAGCTCATCAGTAGTGCTTTATCAGTTATGTGTCACACTTTCACCTTTATTGTAAAAGGTTTTATATCTGTAATTAATTTAATTTCAGTTATTAATGTGTTCCGCACTTAGAAGCCACTTGAGTTGTTCAGATGTAGGTCTACGTTGCAGTTTCCATTCATTCCATCTCTTACTGTCTTGTGGATTTATCTGAAAGGCTTAAGTGTTCTGAAGAGTCATCTGAAGAAAAGCTGGAGAAATGAATATGAGCAAAGCACTCCAAACTAAAGTTACATTCACACTACCAGCCTTATCACTCAGTTCTGATGTACTGCTCAGATCAGGGTGGGTTTTTTTTTGTTTGACTGTTCACATTATTTTTTTTAATCTGGCCAGTATTAAACTCCAGTGTGAACTGGTCACATGCACAGAAGCAGTGGAGTTCCAAATGTTCAGATCATTACCTTCAGTGAAAGTACTAATTCACACAGTGGAAAAAGTTTAATACAGCTAAAAATTGCGCATTCAAAACTTTACTTTTAAGTCAAAATATGTAAATATTATCAATATTCATTGTGTGTTCATTGTGCAGTAAAAGAGTCCTTGCCAGTGTTTTACTATTATACATGATGTTTTGGATTAATTTTACTGATGCATTCATGTACAGTACGGTGCAAAAGTTCCAGGTTGCTGGATTACTAGTTATTATAACCACACATATGCATTTAAGATTCAATCTGGATTAATGTGAAGTATGTACAGCATCAAAAACAAACGGTTCAGGGAAAAACATCTGTGAACCGAAGTGGTAGTAATGACCTATGTACTTAACATGTATTTAACCCTTTTGCTCAGACAATATGAGATTAATGCATTAGTTTTCTGATGTTATATACCAGGTTTCATTCAACTCGTCTGATATTTCTTCCTGTTTGTGCAGCTTCTTGTCATGGGGTCAGAGGTCACATTAAATAGTTACTTTAACCTTTACAATTCAGTTTTTGTCTTCAAAGGCTGTGCACATATTTCCTGTAGTTTCTTGTCATATCTAAAAAAAAAAAAAAAGAAAACAATATAAAACAAATATGTATGCTCATTTCAACCCTGCAAAACCGTCAAAGCTACTGATGTCCGAAAACCTTTGTACAGTACTTTATATTTCAGTTAAACCACTTTCTAGAAGGTGAGACTCCCTGCGGTGGAGAGTTTTGATGAATCTTCATTTAAAGTGACTTTAATGTTGCATGAATTTTATTCTTACTGTTGAAATATCAATTTTGTATCTGATTCAGGACCACATGGAATTGGACAAGATTAGAAATGAGACGGATTAGATTGCATGTCTTTGTGCTGTTTACTCTATCATGAAAACAGATCTTAGTCGCACATGACAGAGAAATTAGATATATCATTTACATCACTTTAAATGGAGATTTGTCACTGCTCTGCTCAGGAGGGAGTCACTTACATGCTATAAAATAGTTCAAATGTAACATGAATGGAGCTGTAGAATGAATCCAAAACACGAGATATAAAAGTAAAACAGTGTCAGTGATCATTTTACTGAATACTGATAATACTTACTTAACTCTTTAAGTGCCAGACAGTTAAGGGGCTAATAAGCCTTAAAAGTGCCACAGAATTTGGCCGTTTTTCAGTATTTCGCGTCGTTTTTATAATATTTGAAGAATCCTGCAGGAAACCGCTCGGTAACATCCGACCGATTGCTGATTAGATCCAAAACGCACCGGACGCAGCCGATTCATTATTGATCGTAATTTGCATAATTTATAATAATAATAATAATAATAATAATAATAATAATCTTTATTTATATAGCACTTTTCATACATTAAAAACTGTAGCACAAAGTGCTTTACATATCAGTTTAAAATTAGTACCCGCCCCCCACCCACACCCACCCACTCACCCGCACACACACACACACACACACACACACACATATATACATGCAAACCCACAAGCTCACACATACTTAAGAAGACTGACTGAGCACGGGTAGACCAGAACAAAAATGTACAAGTAAAAGTAAACATCAATTTAGGAGGCGCTGTCTCAGGGAGCCATCCGCACCAGGATGCAGCCGCCGACCCCGGCGACCAGGCACCAGCAACACAGCCCCGCATCCCAACTAGTGGGAGAGGGCCAACTGGGACCCCCACCCACCAGAAAGGAGCGGACCCCAGTGAGAGAAGGCGCCACAGCCCCCGGAGTCCACAGCCGCCCCCCGGCATGGAGGGCTCCCTCTGATGAAACACCGGAGAATAAGAAACATTAAAAAGATATAAAAATATTATTCGGTCGCGTGACCTCAAATTCCCGTCTGCTTGGTCTCAAAAGGGAGACACAGAAAGAACGTCATCGAAATGTGAGAAAGAAATGGGGGTGGATGGTTTGTTTGTACACAAATGTGGCGTGTTCTCCAAAGCCGATCTGATCGGCCCGTGGCACTTTACAGGTTGTTTTCGTAAAGCCGATTTAATCGGCCCATGGCACTGAAAGAGTTAATATTCTATCTTAGAAGTGTGGGCTTGAATGAACAACTTTGAATTATATTGGAGTATTTTTCCCTTCAGGAAACAATCTGAACAGCTCTAACTCCTGTGGTTTCATGAATGTCATTCTCTCACTGGGGCATCTGATATTGGCCACATGCCAAAAATGATGCGAGCAACCAAACAACAAATCAGATCTGAACAGAAAAACAGAGCTGAGCTTTAAGTCTGAAGTGAGAAGGGAACCTTAGTAAGTAAATAATTTATTCATCCATTTAACAAAATATGACATATATATACATACAGTTTTGATTTCTACATTAAACATGGGCGAAAAGGTAGAAACAACTGCATATTTACGCCTACCCTATTTAGAATAAGGAAAGTTGCAGAAAGAAAACAAGACAAGATGGCACAGTTTAAAACAATAATATAGATCAGTGGTTCTTAACGTTGTTGGAGGTACTGAACCCCACCAGTTTCATATGTGCATTCACCGAACCCTTCTTTATTAAAAAATAAAATATGATTTTTTTCAAATTCAGAACACAGGTATATGTTATACTGGTGCACAAAATGAACCGTGCATTAACATCACTGTGTTCAAAGAACAAAACCAATACAGTGCATGACCTCACAACAAATTCCATACCTTTTCACAAAGACATGACCTTTTTTAATACTACCACACTGAAATGGTTTTAATTTTTAACCTTATGTATTCCAATAATGAACTTATTGTATTTATCCTATTTATCATTTTAACATTTTAACACACACCCATCACCTAATTTCCATCAGGCTACAATAATAATGAATATTTACTGCAAGTCAGTGTGACTTCTGCGGTTTTCATTTCATCTCGCTCCGAACTTTCCGAACCACGCAATTTTGACATAAAAAAAAGATAATTGCATGTAGTGTATCAAAAAAAAAAGTTCTCGTTATACTCCTTAAGTATTTTTGTGATCGTTGTTTTATTACGGCACTAGCTCGGCTTTAGCGTAATACGATTTTGTCACATGATTGTAACTGACCAGTGCGGTGACCGAAAAATGTAAACAAACGCTACATATGGCTGCCTCCGTGGTTAACAGGAAGTAGCAAAAGTCATAACAACAATGTGGAAAATACTCAAATAATTCATCGTCAGACGAGTGAAAGAGATTATAAACACTTCCGGATGTGTTGTAGCGCTATAAGCAACAACAATACACTGTGTATATTGGATGTCAATCAGAGAAAGAGTCTCCGAAGCCGTTTGTTTACATACACGGACCTAGCCCGACACACACACCCGACTAATGAGTCGAGTGTGTGTCTTGACCTCCGCCGAACCCCTGAGACTGACTCACCGAACCCCTAGGGTTCCATCGAACCCAGGTTAAGAACCACTGATATAAACAAATAATATAATCTAAGCAAATTCTTAGATTCATACTGATAATTGGCTTACTTTATCCTAATATTTTATATTTATCAGTGGACTGTATGTTTTCAGTACATGCTAGGGATGCTTTTATACAGGCTTTTTGTTCATTTATTTATTTATTTTTTTACTGTTTTTGAGACTGACTGTGTAAGGATGCAAGGTTTCTGATCATAGGTGAAGATGCTTGAGCCCCTACTATTATACAATATGAAAATAAGTGAAAATGTGTGTAAACTGAGCTGCGAGTACCGTGAATAATTTTTCATTTGATATTCAAAGCAGGATTTTGCGTGCATTTACAAAATCTGTGTGGTCTGTCTCTGGCTTGTACTCCGCAGTACACACGTACCGACATTCTTCTGACCAACCCAGTTCACGACTCCACCTTAACAATAATATCCTGCAGTGAGTGAGATTTATTTAACTGTAGCCACACGTTCCTTTCATGCATGGGAGTGAATGATGTTAAATGCAATATTGCTGGACTACTACGTCGTGACTTGCCTTAACCTCGTGGCAGCAGCTTGCCCGAGGCTACAGCAGGTGTCAGAGACAGCTTGCTTACACATGCATGCGTACACACAGCAGCATGAGCACATGCCGCCTCATTTTTACCCTGTAGCTATGGTAACACAAAAAACTCAGATGTACTCAGGACGCCCTGAGATAAGTTATCACTCAATTATAGATACAGGTTTGCAAGTTAGGAAGTGTGCGCTGAAGGTGTCAAATTGAACAGTTCCAGTTTGGTGAATTAATAGGATTAACCCGATAACCCAGTGACACCTCGACAGGAGACGAGGGAGCACGAGAATGAAGGATTAATGAGGGAAGAAGACGCAAGCCGAGGGAGGAGGGGATTACAGGCTAGAGGTGTTTGGCCAGAGCTGGGTTTGGCTAAGGTTGACGTTGGGCTGATGATGGTGGGGGTCGGTCGGGGGGTTGGGTATTGGTGGCAAGGACTTGGAGGGATAATCATGGAGTCAAAAGAATATTAATTTAGATGCATATTCCTCTGCCTCTGGGGAGGAGAAGGCAGCGTGAGGTGGGCTTATAAGGAGACGATCAGACACCGACACGTGGTCTAGACTCTACATGCAGACAGAGATCAAAGTGCAGTTTTTTTTTTACTCCTTCTCCTGGATTCTGTTTGAAGCTGGGTTTCTTTTTTAATTTTTATTTTTTTTTTATATATCTCCCATACCTCCAGCAAGTTATCTGCTGCCTCTGCACATAAAGGGTAGTGGGGTTTGATGAGCAGAGGGGGGTGGGGATACGAGGCTGGCTGGCGAACGTCAGATGGCATTAGATACACAACGAGATGACTCCTCTGTATCTACTCAGACACTCTCTGGTCCCTGGCCGAGCTAAAGGACAGCATGGGGTGACCATGCAAATGGTCTGGACGTGTTCATGGAATCTGGAAAATAAAATAAGGTCACACTGCTTTTGGGTTGTTCCTTGTGCAAACAATGGTTATATTTTAAGCTCTTTCTCTTTGATAGTGCATTGCAACAAATTCAGACTTCATCTTGAATTAATCTTGGGGCTTTTATTATATTATTTGTGCATAAATAAAATACATGAACAGAATTATGTAGTTCTTTAAAAGGATTCCCCACAAAATTTACGTTTGTTTATGTTTATGTTTGCAACATCCATATACATAAAACACAATTACGCGTTCTGTTGAAATGCTGACTTAGGGTTAGGGTTATTTATCCATTTGTCAGTCTTTATGACATTTTGAGAAAGGTATCGCAGGAACACCTCAAGAGAATTTTGTTAAGATTTGGCTCAAATGTTCATTTGGAACCTAAGCTGATCTCAATAGAATTTGGTGGTCAAAAGTCAAAGGTCAAGGTCATTATGACTTAACAAGACATACAGTATTTGTGGCCATGCCTCAAGGAATTTCTGTACAAGTCATGAACAAAATTTCACATGAAGAGGTGATAGGACATGAAGGTGTGATGATGTTTTATGTCAAAAGGTGAAAGGTCATCTCAGGCATAGCTTGAGGCTTTTTTTTTCACAAAAGATCTTGTGTTTTATAACATGATATGTGTATCCTTTTTCCCCCCTTATTTCCCTTCTCATTATTCTTGTGTGCAGGATAATATTTTCTTATACAGGAACAAAGTTTTGCATTATGAAGAAGGGGCAAGAAATTGTATTCCAATTGTCAAAGAATTGTACAGTGACAACTTATCATATCCATTACTAAAGTCTGACACACGTCATAATTTGGTATTTGAGAGAAATGCTTGAGTTGTTAATCATCTGTTAATGAGCTGAATAATCATTGAAAATAAACATACATATACCGTAATCTCCGGTGTATAAGCCGCTACTTTTTTCACACACTGTGAACCAGAGCTCAAACAATGATGCGGCTAATTTATGTTTCACGGGCTAATGATTGATCCGGCTGTCGAAGAAGGAAATAGAGCTGCTGCACGTAAACTTGGCATCAATGAATCAATGGTGAGATGTTGGCAACGGCAGTGTGAAGCGTGGGTGCGGCTTATAGTCAAGTGCAGCCAATAGTCCGGAAAGTACGGTATATATGTACAGAGCAACTAAATTGAGTTATGTTGTCAACCAAAGAGACACCGACTCTAAACGGGAGTCATACTGGTTTGTAACTGGTCTGACCATAAGTGCCCATTCAGTGTTGTTGAGAAAATGAACACTTTGTCATCTGAGTTTTATGATGTTACATGATCGTCTTTAAAGATGTCCAAGTATGACAGAGATATATAGACATTAAAATGCGATTGGAGAGCCGTAATTTCTTCTTGTAAGTGCTTAATCTGTCCTGAGGTTGGCTCAAACCACATGATCAGATTCATTTCTGCATTGAGACTGATATGTCAACAACTGTTTTCTAGTATGATCACTGAGCCACACTAGCAAGTGTTTAATTCAACATGGGTTTTGAGGCCTCAGCATCAAGGATATTTTTTCATATTTAACAGTATGTTTGACATTCCAGCTGTCAGCATTTGGCCTCACTTATTGGGTCTGAAAAACATTCTGAATGGAGAACCTACTTCCTCTTCCTGTTCTTGTTTGGCACTTCCTGTTTTAAACTTCCCAGCGCTGTGACAAAGGCAGTAGGGAAGGGCGGCCGATGTAATACTGGGAAAGCTAGTAATGATGTTTGGTATTTTATAATAATACAGATGTGCCTTGTTAATACTGTGAATGGATGAATATTTGGAACAGGAGAAGTCATGTGCACTACTTGGTTCCTATATGGCTGCTTATCGACAAGATTCTGGCAATACTATGTTATGATAAAGGTGCTATGATTCATTCATTTTGACTGCTTTAACTATGGGGGGGGGGGGGGGGGGTTGCCGGAGCCTATCGAAGCTATGATTCAGGCAAAGGCGCGGTACACACTGGACATGTCGCCAGTTCATCGCAGGGCTGACTTAGGACAATTCAACATATTGCAATATCTTGAAATATTGTTACTTAAGTCCCTGTCAATATGTCAACATGTTATGGACATTAATGAAACTATTGACCACATTTTGTGAGGTAAATTGTTCTATGTTTGGTTTTATGAACTTTACCATTCAGGTTGTCATTGTGAATTTACTTTTGTGTTGCATTAGAAAAGCCAACTAAAGTCTGCATGGATAAGGGTCCAGCTTGTTCATAAGTCATCTCCTGTTGCATTATTATGGTTTATTAAGAGACTACTATGAGATCCTCCCCATCCAGATGCTTCAGATGTTCACAGCAGACCACTGTTATAGCTTTAAAAAAAAACAACTGAACATTCAATGAGGCCTTTCAAACACATCTCTTATTCAGGACCTTTAGGTGCTCGATCAACTGATTAGAAGCTGTCAGGTAAAACTGAAATCTCTAGCTGGAATTTGACAGTAGTTTTGTAAAACTGCTATGTCAAGAGCTCATAGTCAGCCCAACTATAAAAACATCCCTTTAGATTAAAAAACTTCAATTTTAATCCAATTGATTTTCCCTTCTTACCTCGTGAGCCACTCGGAGCTGAAAAGTAGCTTTTACAACCACAGGCCACATTGTAAATTCCTCAGTTTGCTGCCAGTTTTTGCTTTTAACAAGCCGCTATATTTTTAATTAAGAAAGTCAAAAAGGTCTGGTCAGGACATTAAACCTGCTACTGTGTCTAGTTTAGATGGTGATGACAGATCTGAGTAAATGCTGGATTCTCACTGTCTTTTTTGGCTTCTCTTGTCATACTATCCTCTGCCTCTCCCATAAGAATTGATGGATTGAGGTCAAAGATTTATTTCAGACAATCCTGTTGGAGACTGCTGATCTATTTCCTGATTAAATGTCACAAATTCTGCATTTAGCTTGTCTTTTTTTGTTCCATCCCTGGCAGAAAACATTGGCCTTAGTACAGATATCCTTAACACAATCGACATTGGCAGTCCGATAGTATGTTGGCAGCTAATTCTCTGGCATTTTCTCCGAGCATTCACTTGGAAGTGAAGTTGGCGACCAAAGAAGGCATGTTGCCACACTGTAGAGTTGGCATCTAAAGGATAATCCATTAACTTTATAATGTGTTAAAGTCCTGCCAGGTTTTAAAACCTGTAATTGTTATGGTAAATGTTACTTACAGAATAGATCCCAAATTATGTTTAATACTGAATCTAATCTTTGACAAAAATTTTTAGAATTTGAAGCCTTAACCCTCAAAGTCCTAAACAGCCACTGGCGACCAAAAGCATGTACTGATCTAAAACATGTAATAATAATAACAATAATGATAATAATAATTTTTCAACCACTGATCTTATCAATACATGTTAATAATTCAGGTAAAATATTCCTCAGGTGTTCATCATCATCAGATATGATTCATTGGATGATCGGGGGATCTGTAGTGAACGTTGTAACACTGTTATCTTCTACAACATTGGTTCACCAGTAAAACCCATGCAGTCTGACAAAAGACAGTTGTAGAAGCTTGTTTTTACTTTCAGTGAATGATGTATTTTACTGAAAATGTCATTTTTTCTTCAGTTTTCTCAGTTTTGATATAATAACCTTTGAATTTGCTCTGAGCTTTTCATGAACATACACATAAATCTCTGCTTGAAAAAGGTCCAGAGGACCGAAACGTTGCTACCCTATATTAAAGTTTCTTGTAAATTGAATGGACAGTGTGCAGGATACCTTTTTTCTTCTTCACTTCTACCTCATGCTCTGATGCACCTGTCCTGTTCCCTGAAGACTTTTTTGGTGTGCACCAGCCTCCATACCTTGTTTCTAATGAACATACGCAAGATCATTAAATTAAATACAGGAAAATACCTGCTTTACATAGAAAATTGCAGGCTATAACGTAACAATTGGTGATAAATCACTTAGCAAAGGTTAAATGTAGACAAAAATTCATTTGGGAGTCACAAAAATACTTCTAGGTCTATGAGGGTTAATGAACTAATTCTTTGTTTCCACCCTTTTATACATTTTCATCAGTGCTGAGTAGCTTGTATATAAGATAAACCTTTTTTAGTTCTATGATGGGGTAAATTTGCTTTAAGGCACCACTGGGATTTGAACCAGGATCTTCTGTTTACTAGACAGGCGCTTTAACCAACTAAGCCATGGCACCTGATAGCTATAGGTCAATTTTGGGACACTTTTTTCTTTTTCTAAACCTTCCGTTGGCATGTAGGGTGAAATTCACCTTTCATCATATTGTAATTCAGGTGGCCTGAGATGAGGCTAGATTTCTGCACCTCACTTTGATTCTGTTTTCAGGTTTTAGGAAACCTCACCCATGATGAAAGATTTTGACTGATCGCAGGTGTTTTCAGAGAGGAGGGGAAATGAAAACTGGTGATTGACAACTTTAATAAACAGTCACTGTCAAGACTGTTGTCTGATGCGTCTATAGTGTAGACACCCCAAACAAGCTGCCTGTTCACTCCCCTACGTGTTGTAATTCTTAGTTTTCACTGTGGTATGAAATGGCATCTTGTCCTCTGTTCTTAGACCAGGCCTGTCCTTTTCAAACCAGACATTAACATACATTTTTAATGATCTGATCATATGTATCTGTTCACACATGATACTAGAATGTGTCTACAAATGTGTTGAGTTATCATTCTCTAGAATGAAAGCTTTGTATTACAAGTAAAGAAAATGTTAAGATTGAAAAATACTTTTTCATCTTTACTAGTCAATGTTAGCAAGGTAGGAGAAAAAAAAGTAATCAGTTGGCTCAAAAACTACCAGCTGTTTTTAAGGTGGAACATTCCTTGGCTGTTGCTCAGTGCAGGAGTTGACATTCTGTATCAATGCACCTTGAGTATCTGTCTGTATGACGGCTTTAACCATTCCATTTGATTTATAGGTTCTCTTATATTACATACAGTATATTTAGTGAGAATTCTTCAGGAGTTTAAATAGTGTTTATGAATGTCTACCTGACTATAATAACTGTGAGAGAAAAAAAGAAAGTTTTGGACCATTACTTTGACATCACTGGACCTACGAAGCACTTAGACTACGGGTCTATGAGTTTTCAGGTTTCATACCAGGGCGGATTGATCTTAATTTGTCACGATTTACTTTTCAGAGGGATTGTGCAGATCAGGTCATTAAAAAATAAAGCACACTGTCAAGACCTCATACTCCACTAATGGCCCTTTTTCCAGTGTAATTATATCATTTTGCAGAGAGCGTTTGACATAGGAGTTGCACTAACCTAGGGCTTTGAAGGATTAATGTCACCGGCACAGGTTGCGAGAGTTTTAGTCTGTTTATAGCGATACATTCGTGTCTGTGTGAAGGGCTCAGATGTAGTCCCCATGAAGTTTCAGAGTGTGTGAAATGTGTTACAGGACAATGATGCTGTCAAAGTATAGATACAAGAATGCAGAGTTTCTGATTTGATAACATCTAAAAACTCATCACGCACAGACTAAACCTCCAGAGACCAGTATGATTCAGATTGTGATTCTACGTCCAAAGATCATCATATGACCTTTTGGCCAGAATACGCAACCCCATTTGGCCCATTGGTTGTTCTATTGAAATAGCCCAGGCTGTAACCGTACACACTGCCAATGGATCATAGACCTATGTGTCTGAGACCACCTCTGACTGTGGTCTGTGATTTGTCAATGTAAGTATATTCATATCTTACAGTAGAAGTGTCCACTTGATAATGTGAATCAGATATCTCTAACTTGTCTAAACCGGTCTATGCTAAGGACTGACAGGACAAACTACAGGAGGAGGGTGTGTATTTTAAAACTCTGGGTTTTTTTCCCCAATTTTTGCCGACTGGAGCTTTAAGTTGGCATGCTGATATTTTAAAGTACTTCTAAAGTAGTCTTGGTCAGAGCATGGCTTCAGGCCAGGGCTGCAGGCAGCATTTTGCTGTATGTTGGTGTTTTTGTTTGGGATAGAGGTCAAGTTTGTGCCGGGTTTAGAGGAAGAAGCGGAGGAAGGCTATTTGGAGAAGGGCCCTAATCTGGTTAGTGTGGTTTCCACTTTTTTCTTTTTCTCTGTCTTGTCACCACTCCAGCCGTACTGGTCATTAGTACCCTTTGGAGAACATTAGCACTGCACTGTTTACACGATGAGCTAATGTTAGTGAAAGTGGTTTATTTTCGTTCATGTTTGTGAATGCTGCAGAATCCACAGAATAAAGCTGTAAAAACTGTCCCAGCATATATATTACTTATCATTTATTCTCAACCTCTTGACATAATGATGAAGACCTAATGTTCTTTTTCCACTGTTTGTGTTGGAATGGTATTTAGTTTGTGTTTTTACCAGCGATGACCTCAAATGGGACAACACACTGTCCCAGGGAGTTACGAACAGTTACAACAGAAGGAAAACTACTCTGTCATCTTTTGGCTTTTGTTTCCTTCTGTGTCTGTCTCACCTTTTGCAGAGGAGGTCTGTTTTCCCTTCTACTGTCAGTGCATTTCAATTTGACACTGTGTGTTTTGTGTGTGTTTTTCATGAGTGGGTTCATCCCGTGCTTTCACACCCACTATCAACCCTGTGTAAAGGGGAAGGTCATATATTCTCTTACATTTCCTGTTTTGAAGAGCACTCTGGGGCTCATCGCGGTCATATCAGGGAATGCGATTTAATGGGCAAGTATTTGGGAGGCATGGACTGTCGGTCGGCTTATCTGTGGTGGGATGAGAGCAGTTCAACATTTTGGACAGCTGAGAGAGTTTAGAACATTATTTATGCCGGCAGCTGATTTTACCAATACTATATTAATGAAGTTATTTACTCAGTTTTGCAAAAAAGGAAATATGTCCATTACAATTCTTCATATGGCTTGATCCCACCAACAGTTCGAACATGAAATTTGTAAAATCATCTATAAAAGAAAGGATATTCATCCTTAAGAAGTTAAAAGGATATATGTTCGTTTTGTGTGATGGAATCACAGTTAAACTTGTCTGCAGCTGATGGTTTATTTATGGACTCTTGGATTTACAAGAGCTGACTAGTTGACAAAACTCGCAATTTGACATTAATTGTGTGGCAGGACATTGTGTATATCCTTGAATCACAACATGATAGACAGCTCTTTGTCCCCAGTACAGGAAGGCCCAATCCCAATTCACCCCTCGGCCCTCCCCCTTACTCCTACCCCTTGGCCCTTGCACTTCATAAGATTTAAAATCTTCCACTATGAAATGAGACAACCCTTCGAGACCTGTTACGTCATCAGCAGTCATTGATAAACAGACGTGACAACTTTGTTTCCGAAAGAATTCACCATGCCATCAGCAGCTGCAACCGTCTCTGTTCCATGGGCTTTGGTCATCTTTTTGCGGCAATCAACTATAAACCGCAGAAATGCAGTCTATAACACATTGAAATGCCTTAAACAGTCAATCAAATGATGAAGTTGTTTACGAAAAAATACATACATTTGTTTGTTTCTTTCATCACACTGCTGCACTTTTTAGTTGCGTTTACCTCCATCCTACCGATGATTTGAACAGAGAGATTTCTCATACCCTTCTGTTTGTAGTGTGGTCCAGAAAAATCTCTGTTTTGAGGGCTAAACAGCCCTTCCCCTCCAACTTATCAAGAATCGGGACACCCCTACCCCCTTACATGAACTTGCAATATGGAGGGGTAGGGGTAAAGGGGGGAGGGCCAATGGGTGAATGAGGATTGGGCCAAAGTGCTGCAATTGTCACCATCTGTTTTTTTGTTTTTGTTTGTAAAAGTACCGCTGTAATTTTTAGGGATTCATCTACCTCAATGACTGACATCAGCCAATAAAATAACCTTTCGGTGATGGCACTAACTGGTGTTAATCTGTTGTTCTGCATTACATGCCATTTCATGCAATTGTAAGATTGAATTTGTTAGTATGGTAAAGGGCTGAAAGAGTTTAGGCTCAGCTGAACGTCTTCAGTTCTGAAGCAGATGCTTTTTCCCCAACAACAAATTGTGTTTTTTTTACATGATATAACTGTGGGGTGTTGGCTTAGGTTCTAACTTTATGGATCCCTTCTAGGTACCTCTGATATGGACAATATGTAATCACCCTAGAGCAGTGATTCCCACACTTTTTCAACTTGAGGTCCAAAAGAGAAATTTGGTCTCATTGGGACATGAACTACGAAAAATCCACCATGAATTGCCATGCCTCTACATTTTATCAATACTTGTGTTATCTAAATAATGCCTGGGAGTTTCTCCTCTGCATCGTGTATCTTTAATGACCTTTGGTGAAGTCAACATTAGCAGTCTCTTCCACAGAACAGTCTTCTTTTGTTTTAACTTGGAAAATGAATTCACACCATATCATTACTCTATATTTTATAGTAATGGTAGCCCAATAAAAACAGACATTTTGAGTCCCCACCCTGAGCAATAAATTGCATTGTCATTGCACCGTTGCATAAGATTGCATGAAATGCATTGAATGACACCCCCCCCCCCACACTCAGTATGCAGACATTTCACCAGTCAGATGAAGCTTTGACCATGCATTCACACCATTTGGACAGTTACATGAAGCAACAGGTTACTGTCTACTGACCATTTTAATGATGAATTTATTTATCACAAGTCATATCATCATCTCAATGCTGAACTGTGCTACTGTACATTTCAGATTTGTGTGTCTGTCAGTCTGTCTATGTTTAAGTAGGATTACACAAAAACTACTGCACCCATTGTCATGTTGGGGAAATGTGGAACATGGGCCAAGGACAAACCCTTTACATTTAGAAGCAGATCCATTAAAAGGGGTGGGGGCTTGAATTGCTTTGCATGGTTTTGAAGTGTGGGTAGCCCAAAATACTTGAGTAATCCATGGCGCCAACTAATAAATTACAACTAAGACCTTTGAGATCATGGTAATAGTCAGTTACACTAACCAGTAACACTAATGAGCAAAAAGGTTTACAAAGAAGGTTCTGCCATTCTAGTCAATGAATATATTTGCTGATTTTCCCATTCACACTTAAATTTTCAGTTTTATGCTTGTCGCAGACATTCTCAATGTAATCCAGAATACTTAGGAATAAAGGATACTAGGGACATGGATGCTTGTGGTGTCTGTGTTTCTCCTCACTTAGCAAGAATGTTGAAAAACTGCCTGAAAAGTTGGTGTTTTCCTTAAAATTACAAGGCCAGTTTTACCCAGCGCAGGGCATTTCTGGCCCGGTGTCATCCCCTTGGATTCCAAGTCAGATTGTCCCACATTCCTACTGTGGATTTTTCCTGTGGCAGCCGGCGATCCGCAGGATGATTTCACCCCTCTTTTTAAAAACGAGAGAGGAAAACCTCCCCGGTTGTCTGTGTTTGCTGTGTCAGCAACAGGCGTGGTAGTGCCAAAATGAAAGAGAGGGAGAGGTTGAAAGGGGGTTATAAAGAGTAAGTAGAGGAGGGAATGGAGATAAGAGGGAGAACGAGCAAAAACAAGTGGATAGCAAAAGAAATAAGGATAAAAAAGTGAAAGAAATATAGATCTGAAAACTGGAGTGAAAGACAAGTTGAACTTCCTGCTCCTTGTGGTGGTCAGGCTTTTGTGTGCTGGTTGCTAGGAGACGACAGCTATGTGGCCTGGGACAAGAGGAGGGAGCGCATAAAAGCCTCAGTGATGTACAGTGTTACTGTTTTTGTACTCCCAAAGCCATGCAGATGAATCAATTAGTGGATTGTCAGTAGTTCTTTTCTCTTTTCACACTGTCCACATAAGAAAGGATTAAGGGGAAAAAAACAAAGGTGGCATGAACAGGCAAAAAGTGGAAGAGAACAGCAGTCTATAATTGGATGTGACTGCGGCAAAATGGCAGAACTGTCAATGTATCAAAGATGTTCAATTTACTGTTGGATATGAGAAAGAAAAGCGTCAGATGCTCAGTTTTGAGAATCAGCAAAATGTTAAGTTTTGGCATCATCACCTGGAAGATAAATTAAATATTTAAGGGATTATAGAAGTACCGTAGATGTAAGGGTTCAACACTGTATCTTGGAGGGCTTTTGACCCGGTGTGGACCTTTTTGATTGATCGATTGACCCATCAATCCTCTCAACTGCTTAGTCCCTGTGATGGTCGTGGGGTTACTGGTTCCTATCCTGGCTACCTATGGGGAACGCGGGGTACACTCTGGACGTAGAAGTTCATCACAAGGCTGACAAATACAGAAGAATAGCCATTCACTCTCAAATTTACACCTATGGGCAATTCGACCAGTGAACCTGTTAGTGGAGTGAACTCATGCAGACACTTGGAGAACATATAAACCTCACACAGAAATGGAATTGAACCCACGGCCATCATATGAGGCAATAGTGCTAACCACTGCACCACTGTGCCACCCTGTTTTTGATCCAGTGACAGTGTTTCTGCCCATATGTCTGCCCCAGTGCTTTACCAGTGTCAAATATTCAACACTAGTACTGTTACTCTTCACAGTAATAGTGGTAAAACTTTGAAAACTGTCAACAAAATGCTCCATGTGCTGTGTGAAAACTATATTCAGGGAGAATGCATAGCGGCTAAAATTTGCTTACAGGTCTTGTTTATGTCTTTGTGCATAAGAAATCAGTATAAGTGAATCTTCAAAGGAACTTTGTGTTGGTAAATGCAAGTTAAGCAAATTTACAGGATTTCAGTTCTGTTGCAACATGTTGATGGTCATATGAACTATGTTTTCAGGTCAAAAATGTCCAGTTTCATCACAATTAATGCTATATTTTCATGTCACAAATGGCCAAGTTATATTTTAACTGAATTTACCTTAAAAACAAACATTCTATTCTTTTAGATTCCCCAATTTTTCTTACAACATTATATACTACATATCACGTTTTATTTTTACAGGTTGCAATATGGAGTATGGTGCTGATCCATCCTGCTTATGTTACGCCAATACATACATTAAGAATGTTACACGTCACTTTTTGAATCAACAGTTTTCTAATGATAAGCATTTTTATAAAGAAATAACAATTCTATATTGTTATTTACTCTTTAGTATGATGATAAACTATACAATAAATAATTATGATCCTGGTTTTTGCACAGGGATCATTTGTGGAAACGGTGACATGGCTGCCGAGCATCAGTATGATGGGATCTGTAACAACCATGTCACATCCGTCCACTGCCACATTTTGTGTTTTTGTGTCAGCTGTTATTGTTTTAGATCCACAATACTAACATTTATGAATAAGAGGATAATTAGTAATAGTAAGTTTATAAGTTTATTACTAATAAAGTACTGGTACTGACCAGATCATCATGGGTAATGTCACGTCCGTCCACCAGCAAAAGTTTTCACATACACGTGCTACTCAAAATCCAATATTTCTGAAAATACAGCTTCCACTGTCAAATAATATCAGTAGTCTGTGCACAAATGTATTAGCATTATTTCAACACAGTTCTATGCATTTCTTACAACTTTTTTTTTTGACAAAAATGGCCACTCATGTGACCCCCTAAGTAAATTTTAGCCGATAGAAATAACACATAACATGATAAACTGAGCAGTAAAAATGATAAAACAGAAAATAGCACAATATAATGTGGCAAAATAAGGATATCCCTTTCTCTAATGTCCATATCATGTTGATATGTAAGCTGGGATGTCTCCTGTTCCACTGGGACACAGGCTCACCTCCTGATCAAATGGTCCAAAATGCTTCAAGTCAAACATTATGACTTTATAGCAAAAACGCAAATTTCTGCATCATACCGTGGCTGAAGTGAACACTTTTTTTGCTGAGCAACTCTGAAGAATCAATAGAAATAAACTGGCAAAAAGACACACTATCCACTGTATAGGTATGATGCAGAGTGATCAGGTTTGGACACCATGAGTGAAACATACTGGGCTGAAGATGATGTACCTACTTTAACAAAAATATGCTGTCTGACAGGATGCACCACCTCCTGTCTAACTTAAAAGCCAGTGAAACAAGGATTATATAGTGGTGACTTAAACACTCAGACTATATTACCAGTGGACAATTAAGAAGGCACATATCCAATTACTAAAATAAAAAAAAAACAGATGAAAAATGAAAACGTATCTGTAAAAACAAAACAAGTGTATTAATACTGACACATTTGGGTCCAGTCCTAGATGCTGAAGGAGATGGACAAGTAAATATGTAGTTGCAAACGTAATTATAAAGTGTCCAAAGTTAAATGATGTGAAGTGTGGCTGTATTTCACTTCAAGGATACAACAAGTGTTGAAAGCTTTACAGTTGCTCGTAAAGCTTTCACATTCTGAGCTACATGTAGCGCTAATGACATTGCTCTGGACAAACTTCTTTTCAGTCATGACTGTATTTCACCAGTGTCAGAAAAGAACACTGAACAGAAAAGAACATTGAACAAACTCCTGCAGGTTAGAGTGGACTAAGGGAAGAATTTCTCATGAACTAGTTTAAATTTGTATGCTAGCATAGCAACATTAATGCCACAAGCAATCCATCATACAAAGTAGGCAACACCTTCTTTCTGAAGCTAATCTCAAGAAAGATATATTTTTCTTGTTTTTTTCATTTTTTTCCCTTGTTTTTCCTTAATATCAGTCAAAAAGTGCATACCTCTTTATATTTTAAAACTTCAGGAATAGTGGGGGAAAATATGGAAAAACTGGACACTTTGCTGACAGTTTTTCATGTCATTGATGTTCATTTACTGTTCATTGACTTTCATTATTGCAGTTTATCTTATTCATGATCGCAATCCTCCAAAGCTGGTGAGTGAACATGTTAGTTATGGTGACATTTGCATTCATATGTGTCAGATTTATGAAAAATACTCAACCTTCCACATATCCACATGCTTCTCAGCAGCTGCCTCAGTGTGCCTCTTAAAGCCATCACTAAAACTACATGTCGGTCACGCTCCCCCGACTGTTCCTGCCTCGGTCACATCCTAACCCTCAGTACATTCTGCTTGGGACTTTATCATTGTTTGGTTCCTTTTGTTCCCAGGCTGTATTTAGCCATTGTTAATGACTTTGTTGGCCTCTGACTGCCATTCAGGCCATTTCTGATGAGCCTGTGTTATTACAGGGCAAAGAAAAGCCATCGTAAACTGGCACAGTGCCTCTGTGTGAGATGTGATATTACATTGTTTCTTGGTCTTTTTATTTCCCACCCTTGCTCTTTCCTTAAATTCCTTCCATTATTCGTCCCAGGGATGGGCAGTTTGACACTCATTAAACAGGAATGAAGACGTGAGTAGGGTGTGTGTACGTCGTGTGTGTTGTTTTTGTAGACAGTTAACTTGATAAAAGATAGAAAGTACGAGAAGATGAAAAGTTTCAGACCGTTCTGGGCTAATTACAGTGAATGCTAACAATACGTGCACACTCACAAACACTTGTCCTCTTAGTTGCTGCACAGACACATTCAGATGTGATGAAAGCCATCTGCTGAGATAGACAAAGGGAGTGTTTCCAGTGTGTGTCTGTGTGTGTACGCTGCCTCTGCTTTGTCAACCCCAGTGCTGTGTCATGCGTTGGCCCATGTTTGCTTTTATAAGTGATTCCAAATGCGGGCCAGTGAGTGCCCCTGTTAGTGTCTATGTCTTTGTGTGTGTGTTTACTGTCACGCTGCCACATATGACGGAGTTACATCCCAGTTTAACAGTGTTTATGGTTTGCAGAGCTGCTGTTGGCGAACGCACAAATGTTTTCACAACATTATCCTTGTAAAACAAATGTTCGTCATCTGTTCATGTAGAGGTTGGATGTATAAACAAATGTATTTTGTCACCACGTTACGGATGTTATGGGATTCATACAGTATGATTGAACATACTGAGTCTACAAGAGTTCTTTGAGCTTAAGTAGTGAGGAGAAAAAATAGAATTGGCTGTTTTGGTTTGATCCGGTCCAGAAAAACGAATACCGTATATTACTTTATATGCTGTAAAACTAACCACTGAGTGGGTTCACTATGTGTTTTAAAATGTGGAAAAATATTTTGATCTGGTATTGAGTTTTATTACTAAATGGAAGCTTTTTGCCCTCATCATTGACTCGTGTGGTAAATTTGACAGTAAATGGCTGTTGCCGGGGGTCCGTGGGGGGTATGACTCTAGTATTGGACATCAGGTCCGTGTGTTTCAGCATGTAGTCAAACCACCAGTGGGAGTATTTATACAAGTGGTGGCAATTAGGGTGTGATTGAGAGGTATGTGAAAATTGTGTGTGAGAGTGTGTGCGCAGGTGTGTTTAACATTTTGCGTTGAAAATGGATGTATAGGAGCCTCTAACATGGCTTTGGAGTTCATTCATGGTCACTGCACTGGTAATAGTCGGAGCCATGTGGCCAGTTAAACTGCTGGCTGATGTTTTTTCTCTCTCAAACTGAGCTGATGGTCGGTCACGCTGTTGAATTTGAGTAAGAAAAGTGAAGATTTTGACTAAATATAGTGTAACCTTTGTGGGAGAATGTGACAGTAGTAAAAGCTGCAGTGCTGGATAGTTTTTATTTTCTCTGGGCAAAAATTCCAGAATTGCCTTCCAATATATTGTAATTCAAGTAGTTTGACTTCTGCATCTACTCTGCCGGTATTTTCAGGTTGTAGAAAATATACTCCACAAAGGTGGTTTTTGGCTAAGTAAAAAAAAAAGTAAAGTTTACATTTACTTTCCCCATAGGGATGCTCTGCTTTGAACCCCTCCTAGAACACATAATGGACAGTGGGCTGCCACCTCTGTAGAATGATGGGGGGTGGGACGGCACGCACAATATGCACACTGTGCACAGACAGAATCTGGTCCAATGGGGAATCAAACTCAGAACATTGTTTCTGTAAGGCGACGGTGCTTACGACTACCATCATCACTGCCACTGTGCTGCCCCAGGATCGCAGGTGTTTTCAAACAGATAGGAGTGAAACATGTGACTGCGACCTGGGCGTGATTCTGCCACTCAACTCTGTCTGAACATGCTTGAAGATTGGAAAAGTGGCCTCACTTTCCAGAACTACATTAAGTCATTATTTTGTCTTTTGATTTGGGCCAAGAGGAGAGAGCTGCAGGATGTTTAAATACACCATCCACTGTACAATGTACATATATAAAAAGCAAAAACTACACCTATATATCCCAGGGACAATGCACATTTTATTAAAAGGAATTGCTGAAATAATTCTAAAAAGTCTCATTTGTTTTTGCATTTTTATTCTTGTGTAGAAAAGTAGTGGCACATACACTCGCATAGAGTTTGGTTTTGGTCAACATGCATCAGCTTTTTAGGCCATAACTCAAGAATTTATAAATTATGACAAAACTTTTATACAATCTGTAATAGGATAAAATGATGAGGTCAAACGTCAACTTCATTTTGACTTCACTGTGTTTTGTAAAAACTCTGCAAAAATAGTCTCTAAATGATGCCTCTATGTTTCTCAGTGATAAAAATTCACCGGAGTCATACATCTATAATGGTAAACTCCATTTAGAGATGGTCTTAATGTTATTTTTTGCAGTGAATATTGAAGATTTCCTCTTTGAATGTCTCTGTAGAAATACGTGGGAGATAGTATTCTGCAACTATGGCACAATCACTGTATCACATGATTTACGACATCAACAGTATGATGAAGTTACACTTAACTTTCTGTAAATACTTGTAAATACTTAAGTCAGTAAAAGACTAACAGTCCATGTTGCGGTGTTGTATATCAAACACAGTAGAGCACAATGTTAGCCGAAGCGTTTGACTCACCAGGATGACACACGCCTGCAGCTCTCAGCTCTCACTCACACCATAACTCAGTCCTTGTCATGGATATTTCTCTTCATCTGTCCTCAAAGTAATAAGGCTGTGATCTGCTGTAACTGTAGAAATTCAGATTTTCAACCTCACATTTGTTAAAATTTGCAATGCTGTTGTAACATGTCACATGTCAGAGGTTGTAAACTGAGAGCTGTGTCTGGGAATTCCTTGACAGTTAGTTATGGACTTTTACTGAAGTATTATATGTATGTTGCCATGTTTCTTTGCTCTATGTTTCATTATGTGTGAAGGCCAGTTTGGGTTATTTGTTAATGCTCCTGAGATCATCATCGTTTTCCAAAAATGTAATAATTTTAGAAGCACTAATCTACACGTGCTTTAAAAAACTAAAGCAAAGTGGAGTTCCTCAGCTTTTCAGTGATGTTCTGTAGTTCTGTGTAGGCTCCATAGTGAATGTGTTTAAACCCTAATATTGTGCCCCATGGATTCATCATAATTTCTGACTTTGAGCTAAGGAATGACTTAAATTTGCTTTGGAAATGTAGCAAATTAGAGCAGACAGTAATTTATGTGGAAGTCTGAAACATCTACATTTAATTCTCTAAATGTGAAAAAACAAAACAAAAAAACTTGCTATTGGTTTTGTCTGAGTTACAAAGTGAAAAAATATCACATTTTGACACTATATTTAATTTTCAGGAAAAAGACGACAATGATGAAATCGAGATACTCCTGATTCTGACTGTTGCTTTAGAAATATTTTAGAAAAGCTAAATGGACAAGTACAGGTCGGGTACCACAAAAATGGTTCTTGGTCTCTGGGAATGAATTACCTTTATTGGTTTTTGGGCTAAAGGCGAACTCTGTCTCTCCTAACAAAGCTGGTGTGTGATTGAGATGATGCTCTGCTCATTGTTGAAATTAAAGCAGGAACATATCGGTTGCTTTTTCTAGTTCCGTTGTATAATAATAATAATAATAATAATAATAATAATAATTAATAATAATAATAATAATAATAATAATAAATCCACTTGAGCTTGAAAACCACATCTACCCACTTTGTTTAAATAGTTAAATGACTAAGTATTTGACCCATCCTCAATATACAGGGTGTCCATAAAGTCTCTTAACAATTTAACAAATTTATTACAAAAGTTGATGAATTGATGAAATATGTTAATCAGATTTATTCTCTGCACTCAGTGGTTATTAAAATTTTTAATCACATTGTGGGATCATGTGCAATCGAATCATTGGTCCATTTTTCTTCAACAAGAGATTGGTTAGTACAATTGTTGACCTTGACCTTTTGACTGAATATGTGTCACCACAACTGGATGACCTTCAACCAACCATCATTTTTCAGGTAGATGGTGCACCACCACATTGGGGACTGCATGTTGATGGGTTCCTAAATCAAACATTTCCAGACCAGTGGATTGGAAGGGATGGTCCAATCCCCTGGACACCTCGTTCACAGATATCACTCCCTTGGATTTCTTTTGATGGGTTTGTTAAAGATATCATGTATGGAACAAAGTTACGGGACATCAGCAACCTGAAGTAAAAGATCACTGATGTCATTTCCACCATTGATGAGTCTATGCTACAGCCAACATGGAAACAAATCTAGTACCATCTGGATGTGCTTTGTACAACTAATGGTGTTCATGTAGAGGTGGATTAAATGAATCAAAAGAACTTCAATATCTACTTTTCATTTTATAATAATTTCTACAGATTTGTCTATTCATTTGCTTTTGTAATAAATGTGTTAAATTGTAAAGAGACTTTATGGACACCCTGTATATTTGTTTTCTACTCAAATTTTGGTAAAAGACATCAAATTAGACATTCAGAAGTCTTTTTTTGTATAGAAAAATGATGCAATGTACATCAATGATGGCTACAGTGTTTGTCCCATCATCAGAATTTCAGTCACACAAATTTCTCCACCTTTAATCCACCCCTATATTAGCACCATTAGTTGTACAAAGCACATCCAGACTGTACTGGATTTGTTTCCGTGTTGGCTGTAGCATAGACACATCAGTGGTGTCGATGGCATCAGTGATCTTGTGCCTCAGGTCACTGATGTCCCATATCTTTGTTCGATGCACGAGATCTTTAACATAACCCCAATTTTGTTTCAATTAACCACGATTTACATTGTGTCTTTTCATGAGGAGTAGCCATTTTTAGGGGTTTATTTAACAGAAACTATTTCATCCACAGGATACCTGAAATACACAAATGCAATGTGATTAAAAACTTTGATAACCACTGAGTACATAGAACAAATCTGATTAACATATCTCATCAATTGCTTTTGTAATAAGTTTGTTATAGAGACTTTATGGACACCCTGTATTGTTTCCTGCCACAGCTTTGACTGACTTGACTGATCAAGACCATTTCTGTTTGTGTTTTCTAATCAGAAATGACTTTTCTTTCATTTCTGACAGTACCACCACTTTGCGCCTCCCTTTTGCATTACATCCAGCAACAGTTGACCTTTTTTTCATACTCACTGCTTGCAAATATATATATCTGTAATATGACTTCAGTGTAAAATCTATAATTTATCCCCTTCTTGCATGCACGTGTCTCTGTGTATCCTCTGCATGTGTGTTTGTGTGAGGGGTTAGCCACAGCCTGCGGGGTTGTTTCGAGTATTTGGCAGCAACTTCTTAACTGATGATAAATTTGCTGTTTGGGGCAGCCAGCTCAGCCATTGGAGGGTGATGAGATAAAATATAACTCTGTTTTGTTTTCCTTTTCTTTTTCCACTCATTTCTTCACCACACTCTTGCGTTTTCTCTCTATCTTTGAAGTGACGTTATCGCTGCTGCATCCAACACTAACTAACACTAACACTAAAATGATGTTGGATGTGATTACAGTAGAGTTGCAATAAAGAAATAAAAGTAGCTTGTTTGTTCGTTAAGATGCTGGAAACTCAGGCTTGAATAGATCTTTTCAAGTCAACCATAGAACATTCCAGTTTGGTTTGTAATGTTAGACCTTTTAACAGTAACCTACTTTACTGGGACTGGAAGGACCATATGACGAGGTATTAGATTGTGTAGACCAAATATTACTGGACAGCGGTAAGCTTTTTTTCTGCTGTCTTCCAGCTGTGCTCATGGATCGTATTACAAGCAGATGATGGAACCAAAATGTGGGTCTGTAACGGGATCTACAGTCATGGCCAGATTTGACCTTAATCACCCGTTCAGCTCCACCGCGGGCAGAAAAAGAATGACGAGATGGTGCACGTTGTACTTCCGTAAGCCGCGACCCCAGTCTGCTTCCCATAAGGCTGACTGAGCGGAATGGACAGACCAAGAGTGACCTCTGACCCCTCTGCTTCCCTCCCCTTAACCTGCACTTACCATAGCAACGCCCAAAAGAAAAGGAAGTCATCTCCACTTCGGCTGCTAACACTTTCCCTGCTTCTCTGGTGTATTGTTGCCCCTTAGGGGGTGTTTTCCTCCTTCGTTAAACATCAAACTGACCTTGTACGCTGTGTCCAACGGGAAACCCAGTCATGTGAACTCATGTTTAACATCTACATGAGTCTGTGTTTGGTTTTTACACTTAAAGTTCTCAAGGCATTCCTTCTTTATTGAATAACAACAGAGGCCGAAGGTGAATTCCATTGGATCAAACTCACAGTCAGACAAGGTTTAAATTGAGTTGCATTTGCTTTAGTGTAAATCTATCAGGATGCCTCGGTCATGACACTTGAGTTTGCCTTTATGGGATTACCGTCTCCGTCTGTGTTTTGCGTCTGTCTCGTTGCCAGTTAGGAGTCAGTGGGCGAGCAACTATTGTGTGTAGTGTAAAGTGTTGTACCGAGACATATGTCTAAAATAGGGTAACTTAAACCTCTAGTAAGGCTATAACTAAGGCCATGTCCACACGAAACCGAATCTTTTCCTATCTGATCTTTTTCCTTGTTTTCCAAAAAGTGCTCCGTAAACACAGTCATTTCAGGAAATATCTGTGTCCACACGAAACCACTGAAAACTCCTGAAAACGATGTAGTACAAATGCCAGGCCTGTATGTGGCATTGTAATGCTCTCGCAAAAACCGGAGAAGAAGATGTGGAGCATGCGCGTAAAGCTTGCTTGGTTCTACTGAGTCTGATCCAGTATTTCCTCCTGGTTGCCCCTCTCCACGGTAGATCTAAGAGCATGTAGTGAATATTGTTAGCTACGGTTGTTTGTTGCTCATTGTAGTGAAAGAGTAGCTGAAGATTTTGATTCAATATTTCCAATAAGCTCAATAGTTGTTGTAGCACGGGCACTACTCTGTAGCCATTGTTGTTGTGAAGTGGTGTCTTGCTTCCAGGGTGAAAGGTTAGAGAGGTGGGGCTATGACATCATCCTTTTAGAAAACTGCGGTTTGGTTGTACAGACGAAGATGCGAAACCGACGTTTTCAATTGTATCTACTCTGGGACCCTGTTTCAAAAAGTTGCAGTTTCAGTGACTGAAAACGCCAGTTTCGTGTGGATGAAATGCCTATCCAATATAAAACTTTTGCAGATACGACCAAAACCATTTTCGTATGGACAGAGCCAAACATTTTTCATGTCAATTAACCCATAAAGGCTTAAACAGCCACCAGTGACCAAAATCATCTACTGATCTAAAATCTTTAGGCTAATACCTGTTGATCCACTAGTCCTATCAATAAAATACATTTTGTCATCTTTTCATGGGCATCGGATATGACCCATTTGGATATTCCGGGGCTCCGTAGTTACCAAGGAAACACCGTCATCTTCTACAACATTGATTCCCCTGTAAAACCCAAGGAGTTTGATAAATTACAGAAGTTGTAGATTCTTATTTTTATGTTCAGTTATTGATATCTTGGTTGAAAAAGTCACCTTTTCTTCTGTTTTCTGTTGTAAAAAAATACTCTTTGAATTTGCTCTGAGTTTTTATTAACATCTACATAATCAGTAAGTTAAATATAGGGAAAATACCTGATTTACACTGAAAAATGAAAAATAGAGAGGATAATATTATATATATTATATTAATGGTGATGAATCATTTAAGAAAGGTTAAATAGAGAGAAAAAAAAATCCTTTGGGAACTGCCACAAAAGTAGCATTTGGTCTTTATGGGTCAGTCAGCTAATTGTATTATTCATTAGGTAATTATTTTGGTTTATAAAATATCAGTAAATGGTATAGAGGCGGTTGCGGAATGTTGAAGTAAAGACGCAGGAGTCTTGCAGTTTGAAGAAAAGTCTCGGAGTCTCCTTTAATTCCAGCCTTTTACAGTATTACACATAATAATAAACAGAACTCTGAACCAGAAATGGAGCTGGACTGTTGGTCATCTTATTCTCACCTCCAACATGACATCCTTGGAAGTCTTATTTGGTCCATGATCCAAACATTTTCAGTTTACTGTAACTGAGGAGGAAAGAATTCAGAAAATAATCACATTTAATAAGGTAATATTTGGAAAGTTTGACCTGTTTTCTCCTTTAAAAACAAGTCAAATTTATAAATAGTTATCAAGAAAATAGTAGTGTACAAGTAAGCACAGCTCTCAGGTGCAGCCATGATGATGATGACACTTATTTCAGGTAACCCATCAGATTTAGAAGAATGGAGAGTTTGATTCTACATGGAAATACCCTTTCTTGACAAACTCCTCCATTTATACCTGTAGCCTGATAGCTATTAGTTGTGGTCAAGTGATTATCAGCTCTGTTATTTAGCCTTCAGTTATTGTATTTTTTAAAATATTGGATGGAAGTTTGCTAATTTGAACCCTCAACACTGTCTGATATGTTACACACTATAAATTATAGCTTGTCAACAATGGCACAAGAAATTTTTTTTTTTTTTTTAAGCTATTTCTAATTTTTGCCAGCTAACTGTGAAAGTAGATAGTAAATAATATAAATAGAGTTCAGATATTATTGAACTGGGTTACTCAGTGGTTGTAATATCATCACAGTCATTGCCTGCCAGCGCCACATGATATCGCAGTAAGTACTCGTTTTTGTTTCGTTTGGTTTTCCATTTTTTATAGATATTGCACATGCAAACACCATATACTCTAGTTGTAGCAAAGAAAATGATAAATCATCCATAATACTGAAAAACATCAACATTTATCTTTTTCATCCTTATTTCCTACACCCCACTTACAGGTATTTTGTTATGTGAGGAGTTAGTCTAAATCTTGCCACTAAAATTCTGATTTTTCCTGCAAGTGTAGGTCAGTTTCAAATATCATTTATCCGTCTCCTTGATTAGTCATAACTGGTATTGGCCCTGAATAAAACCTATTAGTCGAATCATCACAGCTTTAACAGAACAGCTGAATGGTTCATGTGAATAGGAATATTAAGAGAAAAATGCTGGTTTGAAACCTAACGCTGAAGCTAATCAAGTGAAATTGCCACATTGTTCTGCAGAGCCAAAAATAATTTCAACCACACCATAATGCGGCACTGTTACGTTGAAGCGATGCCACAGATCTAGACATAATAGATCATTTCATTTTGCATTTATGACTGATTGCATACGCTATTATCCAGATATAATTTCACTAATTTAACACCCAATTTTCCAAATGTGTGTGCCTGTATCCGTATGATCTGAGAGCACAAATTCCTGTTCTTGCTTGGCTGCTGGGTCATGTAAAGAATTAGAAGACTGAAATCTGCCTTTGTCTCTGCAGATGAATAGTGTGCATGTGTGTGTGGTGTCTTTGTGTATGCGTGCGTTTGTCCCGCCAGATGAACAGGGTTTCTATTCACATGCTTGTGGAACAAAGCTACTGCAGAGTTGAAGCTACTGCTGGATATCCTGTTGATATCACACAGGCCTATTCTTTCGACTGCGTAGCCAGTTAATACACATTGCAGCCGTTGTACAGCGCTGCTGCATGGTTGTGGTTAATTACAGATTCCTTTTGTGTCAATTACAGCTCTGTGTGTCTATGTGTGTGTTATTCCTGTACTTTTGTGAGCAGGATGCCTCATTCCAGTAGTGAACAAGCCACTGTCCCTCAAATGTCAGCACTAACTCCAGTTTGTTTGGGCATTTGACAGGAATATTTAGGGCTAATGGGATTCCCATTCCAATATCACCACAAATGAAATACCATTTTTGAGAAATATCCATGTCCCTAAGGCTGCAATGTGTATTATTTCAGTATTATCATCACAGCATTGTCCAGATGTTATGTAAAGTAAATTAACTGCAACATGTCACACTGCAACATTTTTGCCTTTTGATGCAAAAGGAAAAGTTTCGCTGTTCCCATGTTTCATCTCTAATTTACAAGATAACTCTTCCAACAGAACATGATCCACTGTGGTTTAAGGATTCTGGATACATGGAGCTTGTTGCTGTTGTGTGAGATCAGTGTTTCCTATTACTGTAATTACCTAAACTGTGGTGCACCGCAGTCGTCTCACTCCTCATTATAACTTCACAGATCTCGAGTGTGTTTTGTGCTTCAGCAAAGCATCTGTATAAAACCAGAGTTACTGCACAGTGGGACTCTACAGCCACCAGCAGCTCACTGAGTTACTGTGACCCTGTTTTAAGAGTCTAGTGTATGATTTAGGAGGATCTACCACCATGTTTCTACAGTGGATCCAGATGATACTTCCACTTCCTTTTTTCTGTTTTATACCAATTTTCATCCATTGTTAAGGTGCATGATTGTCTCCGACAGTGGTGGACTATAGAGCAGTGTGATTACCGAAAAAAAAACAAAAAAAACCCAGTCAAATTATGAGCATTTTGGTGGCCACTGTAGGTGAGGGTGAATTGTTGAGTTTGTTACGAGCTGCAACATCACCACTAGATGTCACTAGATTTCACATGCTGAACCTTTAAGTAAGTGTTCATGTTCAAGAATTTATTTCCTCAGCAGCAGCAAAACGTGTTACACATATTCTTTATTTCACTGTCATATCATTTCAGAAGTTACAACACTTTGCATAGCATTAAAGTTCAAGAAATTATGATTTCCTTCTCAGATTCCATTCTTCAGCATCTTTATCATTTTTTTTTTTTTTTACTTTTGCCACTCATGCATTCCTTTAAAAATCAGGTTACTGGGATTAATCCTTCTCAAATAGAAGTATTTGAAGTGAAATGTACTATTTGTCATATCTCCTCACCTTTTCATACCATATTGGAAAAATATTGAACTGTAAATATCAACATTTCACATTAGATAGGTTTCTGAATATCACATTGACTAGGATTGGCTTGAGTGAACCCTGGATTCTCTTTGTCAGACTGTAAATGATGATTTAATCTTATATCTTAAGAATCTTAAAATAAGTAAAATTCATTGAACAGATATTTCTGGCTTTTTTTGACGGATAGGCTGATGGAGTGATTATTGGATTCATTTTTATGTTGATATTAGTTTGAGGTTAATGCGGAATTATCACTTCACATAAGGGTAAAACTGCAGGTGAAAGTTTAGTCTCTTAACTGTAATTATCATTATCAGACAGTAATTTTACTGTTACTGTCCTAAGTGTTTTAAAATTTGTAAAAAGAAAAAAAAAGAAAAGAAAAGTTTTGTATTTTAACTCAGTTCTTTTGAACAACTGAACTAATGATGACAAAAAAAAACAAAAAAACATCTGAAAATCAGGTGTTGCTTGTGTATTTCAGTTCTGGCGTGACTCTACAGGTTTTGCTGGACTCAGATAACCAGCTGAAGGTGCCAACACCATCATTAGCCCTCAGTCTCAGCTCTGAATCACTACATTGTACATGTAAGGGTGAGAGATTAGATTTTAATTTGTTACATCCTCAAGTCTCAAGGTTATGTGTTGTAACTGCTTTGTGTGTGTTGTTTCCGTTGTTGTTGCGATCCCTGGAGGCAGCAAAGGAGCGAAGAAAAGGGGGGAATTCTTTCGTTGGAGTGAGAGGGACAGAAAGTGTCAACAGGGTCATTTATTTTTAGCCATCACTGTCCTCTGCTGTCCTTCCTGCCTCAATGTACACACATACACAAACAATCACACAGACGCACAATTCTAAATAGCAAAACAGCAGTGCATCATCCACGCATCTGGGATCCGCAACAATGCTGCGTTCTTCTTTCAACAGCAAATCTGATAACTCGCATTCAAAATATTTCACATTTTCCATCCATTGGTTGATCCTTATCGAATTAACAACCAACCTACGCACGAATACCAGCAATGGAATTCAGCTGTAGCAGCAAATAAACAGCATTTATACCATAATATCATTACTTTTTCTGCTTCATCTTGTTATCACATACATTTTTTTGGAC
This sequence comes from Sphaeramia orbicularis, assembly GCF_902148855.1. Lineage (NCBI taxonomy): Eukaryota > Metazoa > Chordata > Actinopteri > Kurtiformes > Apogonidae > Sphaeramia > Sphaeramia orbicularis. Next base: position 22,193,143 of record NC_043970.1, on the reverse strand, counting down.
AGTGTTTTGCTACTTTTTGAATATATTTGATAAACCCAGCAATGACCTGTAGAATATCAAAAATAGTAATTGAAAATTACATACACAAAATAGAAGAAATCATCTCCGCATCTCTGCTGAAATCTGTCTCCATCATGTCAGTGATGTAAAGTCAAAAATGCCCAGTTCTTCTAAACTGCCCCACTTCAGATCCATTTATTTTATTGAATTTCTCTGTTGAATTTATTTAGTTCTGCTCCATAAATGTCATTGCTTGTACTGTATCAAATGGTACAATAAATCGCTCATTAAGGAATATCACATGCTTTTTTCATGACGTATATAAACAGTACTTAGCTTTTATTCTTATAGACCCTATTGAAACAGAAATTTAGGTTCTCAGGAAAATTGACGCTTATCAATCAATTGTTAATCGATTGATAAGGTCATCCAACTAATGATTAATGGATACATTGATAATTTGCATCCCTAGTTCATTGGTAGTTCTAAACATATTTAGGGTGTTTTTATTTTCACTTTTTGTTTCTCCCACAGTTTTATTCCTCTCCTCTACATCGTTCATTATAATTATATGTACATTTATAATTATACAAATTCAGTGATCATTTAGCAACTTCTAGTGACTTGTAGAACTTTTACTTTCCTAAGTGAGGAGTTTGCAACATTGCATATCATAGTACATGTTGTCACTTGTAAAGCACATAAATATGTACATTTTTGAGCCATATGGTTTTTCCATAAGGGTGATGAACGTCAGCTAATTGTGTTGAAAGGTAACCTCTTGTTGTTATTGTATCTGCCATTAATGGAAAAGAATCCCCGCTCATTCCATGTGAAAGGGGACATTCTCTGCACAGTGTACTTGTTGAGGCATGTAATCTGTCTTTGTTGAATACTAATTCATTTGTGGTGGGAAAATCTTACAGAATCATATCTGCCAACAATGTGGTTTTGATTTGGAAACAGGTTACGTGTGAGCTGAGACTTTAACTTTACAGCTGATGTGTGTACAGACACGTGTGCATGTATTGAAAACACGACTACAGGGAGTACTAGAACATGCATGATGTATTTGCATACGCGAGCCAGAAATAAAATCCTTTTCTGACCTCATCATATGGTTTGCCAAAATGTACAGTGAGACATCATCCAAGGGCAGGAAAACTAAACAGAAATGCACATTTTGTCAATTTGTTTTTCATCAGTTTTGAGCGACACAAAGTGAACTCATTATTTCCAAAGCAGAAAAATAAATGCTTACTTCAAAGACATCGGGGCATGTGTGTATGCCAGACACAAAGTGAAAACGGTGAAGAGGAACATGGTACATCGGCACAACCTGGATCTTGTCAAAATGGAAAACAATCTCAACAGTGTGTAATGTAACAATAATAGCACGAGTGCACTGCAACATGTTACTGTTATTGTTTCTGAATAACTGCAGTGGATCATTTCAGGTTCATGTTCACTGTGAATGAGTTGTATTGTACTTGTGGACTTTTTTCATTATTTGGATGATACTTTGGCCAATCAGTGCACAACTCTGATGTTGGGTGCAAAAAAAAAAAAAAAAGTTCTGTGATTCTGCATCAATTTTAATCTGTTCTGTCCCACCTAATTTGTGTTAATTTTCACCCTTTTACCAAATCAAATTCCAAAGCTTATGGGGAACTACATAACCAAAATGAATCAATGACATACCATTTGAAAGGTAGAAAATGTCATTTTTTAGTATGTGGCTAAAATAGCTACAACCTGACCTCTAGTCCCATTAGCAGATGCTCTCACTATTTATGTTTATGCTGTTCATGAATATTCTGAAATAAACTCAGATGCAGAGAATCTAAGCAAGGTGTAGCATGACAGTATTGACAAAAAATTTTGTTTTACTGATATTGTGTTTAGTTGCACAGATTCATGGTGGACAGTAGTTCATCTATTTTTATAAAGGCAATGAGTGTTACTACCTTTTAAACAGATGACATTATTTTTAAACTGTGTAACATACAATTATGATTAGAAAAACAGGCTCGTACCATACACAGCTTTTAGCATTTGGATCATCTAAACATAGGACGATTTCACTGACTTGTCCAGGCCATTTTGTGAAATTTCAACATCCTTAACCCCCTCAATCAAGTCATGGGCCCCTGATCAGATTCTTTGTATGGATGTTCCAATTCAGGAAGACAATCATAAAATAATTGAACTGCGGACCACATCCGATGGCTTAAACCAGTGTGGAAATGAAATACTGGTCTTCAATGAACTTAAGAATCTGGTTCCACAAAATACAGTCTGTCTCTTTGTCCTACTGAAATCTCTTAAGAACAAAACAAAAACAAACAAAAAAAACTGACAAACAAGATGTATTTCTATCTTCTAAATTCAGATTAACCCATAAAGGCCTAGTGCTACTTTTGTGGCAGTTCCCACATTAATTTTTCCTCTATATTTAACCTTTCCTAAATGATGTATCACCTTTTATTATAATCTTATAATTTTGCATTTTTCAGTGAAAATCAGTATTTTCCTATATTTAATTTACTGACCATGAACATGTTCATAAAAGCTCATATTAAAGCTGAGGGTTATAATATCAAAAAGAGAGAACTGAAAAATAAGTGACTTTCAGCAAAAATATCAAACCAGATGTTTCCATCCATTGTCTTTAAACTCTATTGGTTTTACTGGTGAACCATTGATACAGAAGATGATGTTTCCATGATCACTATGAACATCCAAATGGGTTATATCTGATGAGCATGAAAAGATAACAACCTACATTTTACCTGAATTATTTATATGAATTGATAGCATTAGTGGATCAACAGGTATTGAACAGTTTAGATCAGGAGATGGTTTTGGTTGCCAGCAGCTGTTTAGATCTTTGAGGGTTAAAATGAATGGCCGTCTATAAAACTTGCAGTAAAACACATACAGTTCTAAACTGATGATCTCTAACAGTGTAAGTGGATCCGAGGCTGTTTTCCTCCTCCGTCTGTGGCTGGTTTCGTGTTTATAAAGGAGAGCACGTGGAGTGAAAAACGTCTCTACGACGGGCACGTTTCCCTCACAAGGTGCTGAGAGGATCTGTCAAGAGAAGGAACTAGAGTAGGAGGCAAGACCAAGGCCAAAACCAAGAGTACAGAAGAGTAGGAGTGAGGAGGAAAGTGCAGAAAGAGATATAGTTCTGAGGAGCCCAGTGTATTTATGAGTTGACATCAGGTCTGCCAGAGCTGAATCTGATTCCGCATCTGAATCTGAGGCCACCCAGGATGAAAAGGATTGAATTGTAGCTCACTGTTTGAGACCGAAACAGGGTGATATTGTAGAGCTATGATTAGAGCTGCAGCTATTGATTATTTTTGTAATCGATTAATCTATTGATTATTTTCTTTGATTCAGTTCTATTAAATTATTATTTGAAGAAGCAAAAAAAGAAGAAAAATGTGAAAAAGACATGTCTGAAAATGACAAATTGTCCTTTATTCCAGAACCAGCTGAAACAACCACAAGTATAAAAGTAAAAGGATATACTGTATATAAAAAAATATAGAAATAACACAGCGGAACCAGTTTTAGTGGCAGTGAAATTAGAGAAATGAAGCTTTGATTCAGGAAAATTGTGATTGGATATTTTCAAAAATTTATTTAATTTGATTAATCAATTAATCGTTTCAGTTCTAGCCATGATTCCCAACCAGGTGAGTGTTATCAGCTGCTGAGACCGATTTGGAAGAGAAATTTGATTAAACTAACCCTATCCATATATGTATTCATTTATTTAGCAGTGACAGTTCTGTGAAACATAGTGAACATATAGAACATCTGATGTTCTGTACAAACACTGTGTAGCATCAAGCTAATTCACAACGCCTGTTTCTGGTTCGGTTTTCAAGAAATATGCAACGTAAAGGAGAATCCATGTGCATTCATCAGAAAGTCAAAACAACCCAAGGATTAAAACAGTTGTAATTAAAATTTTTTTAGAAAGAGCACAATAATAAGTAGATTGGAGATGGTTTAGTTCATAAAAATAGCTAGCAAGCAGTGAAAATTCATTAAATGCAGCTACAAAAATTAACAGATAAATGCTAAAAAAATTAATGTTTTAAAGTATTAACTAGCATTGATAATTATGCATATGTATTTGTTTATGTAATTATGTATGAATAAATGAATAAAAAATGTGAACTATAATGGCTAAATGTATGAATAAATAACTTGTTCTATGTGTGAACTAGCATAAATGAAAGGTTAGCATAAAATATTTAAATTAACTTGCATGTTTTATGGAGTGAGCTAGCATACATAAAAAGGCTAAATGCATGAATAAATAGATTATTATAAGTCTGATCTAGCTTATAAATCACTAATTGAATGAATTAACAGTGTTGAATGTTTGACTAAATAGCTTGCTCAAAGTGTGCGTTAGCTTAAAGTAGGGAACTAAATTATCAAAATTGAGCTGAAATAGTAGGTTAACGGTAATAGTTAAATTGCTTATAAACAAATTGCATTTAGTTTAATACCCATATGAACAAAATTTAACTGCTCAGTGAAGGAGTTGTGATGAACTAAAAGGTTTTTTCAAGCATTTTGTTTCAATCCCCTTGCAGTTTCTGGCGTGGTTTAACCATATAATTGTTTTCATTTTATTGCACTTCATCATAACTCCATAACTAAGCTGAATCATGAGAGGAAAAAAAAAAAAAAAGCATGTTATGTTTCTGTGCTTCACTAGACGCTGTTACTGTAAAACCACAGTTTATTCTTCTAGGGAGCTTGTGGTCTCCGTTTGGTCATACATTAGTTATTTTCATGCTACAGAGCCACCGTGACTCACTGGTAACTGACATCCTATGACGTTTTTTCAGAGTCAGCCCCCAGAGAGAAAGTGGTGTGTAAAGTTTTGTGTGCCAACGTGTGTGTGTATGTGTGTGTGTGTATGTGTTTCTGGCAGAACATGCAGAAGCTCCTCGGCCTGTGTTTCATTTCTCTGACTGGCAAGCTGCAGCAGATCTTTCCACACACACACACACACACACACACACACACACACACACACACACACACACACACGTTCAGATCTTCATGCAGGACCTGTGGTATTTACAGAAACACGGCCAATTACGCTCTGTCTGTCTTCTCTCTTTACACTCACTGTCCTTTCCCTGACTCCCATCTGTCTTTCCACCAGATTCCTCATCTATCCTCGCTTCTCTGTCCGTCTTTCTTGCTGCTTCTCTGTCTGGATTTCATTTGAAGCCACTATCCACAGTTTACCAAAATGCAACTGAAATGCATGTTTGCTTTTGTAGCTTTGTGTACTTTCTCTCCTCCTCTCTTTTGAAAAGTGGGAATTCCCTGCTGAGATGGACCACATCATAACATCACCATGAGACTTTCTTCTTTGTCCATGTTCGAAAAGGAATAATTACTATTGCTAGAGCGTTTTTCAGGGCAGCATTTTACATCCTGGTGGTGGCTGCATATCTTTAGTTACCCCTCCCTCGGTCGTCCACTTCTTTCACTCCCATCATTTACGTGGCTGACCTAAGGCCAGAAACAGGAAATATTGCAGTGAAGGTGACCCCATGTCGAGTTTACATGGAGGGGAAGCCAAACTTGCTGCTGAGTGTCTGTCTCCCAGGAGCTTTTAGCGCCTCATGTATTATTTGAAAGGCATCCGTCTGTCTGAGGCCTTTCACTGCTTCACTTATAGCTAATGTGACTGGAGATTAATGGAACTTTTTGCACTTTCAACACACACACATACACACACACACACGCACACACACATAGGCTTAGCTTTTGGAGCTGTCTCCCTTCATCACCAACGCCACCTGGAATCCTTTCCGAGTATCCGCCTGACATTTCGTACACTTTTCCTACTCACTCTCACTTTCAGTAAATGCTCACTGGGGACAACAGCTTCAGGAAACACACCCATATTTATAATGTTTGCTTAAGTTTGTGTAGAGCTGAAACTATTCATCGATTAATGAACTCGAATTGATTAAAAAAATATATCAATTACAATTTTCCTGAATAGAAACTTCATTTCTTTAATTTTGTTGCCGCTAAACATTGGTTCCCCTGTTGTGTTTCACACGGACACATATTGTGACGCACATGACAACACAAACAACATGGAGCGTAGCTCAGAAGAGACAAGGACAAAAAGGCAGAGAATGTCTATATGTTCACTTTTCTTCATTGGAACCGACACTTTCTCCTTTAAACGTTTAAGCTTTAACACAAACATTAAATCTATTTGCCTTTAAGTTGTAATTTAGTTCCATCTTTAGTAGCTGTAAGTTGGATACAAATGTGTTGAAGACTGCAGTGCACATATTGTTTGTAGATGTCATTTGATTTGTTTATTGTTGTTTATATCTGTAGATATTTTTATACTGTTGTGACTGTTGTTATTTCTAAATAGATATTTATTATATATTCTTTTATCTTTATACTTTTTGTGGTTGTTATTTCAGCTGGTTCTGGAATAAAGGATGAGTTGTTTGCCATTTTCAGACATGTTTGTTTCACATTTTTTTACAATTTTCTTTGGCTATTCAAATAATCGTTTAACTGAACCGAACTGAAGAAAATAATCGATAGATCAGTCGATTACGAAAATAATCCATAGCTGCAGCTTTAACCATGTGATTGTATTGCATGCTTTAAATAAGCATTAGTGACTGGTTTTGAGTCCTAACTGTAAATATGAGAACTCAAGCATGATAAATATTCTTTAATTTCTCTTAATGTGCTCAAATATTCGTACATCTAACAGCTGTTTTATTTCTCTGTGTGTTTTCTCAGATCTTTCCACGGCCAAGAGGAAGTTTGCGGACTCTCTCAATGAATTTAAGTTCCAGTGTATCGGAGATGCCGAGACAGATGATGAGATCTGCATAGGTGAGCTCACTGATGGGAAACCTAATACAGCCTTTGTTCTGGCAGGAGAAAATTTGGAAACATAGACAGTGCTGTTTGTTTAGTCGCCAAAATAGAACAATAATAACAGCATTCATTTCAAGACTGACCTGATTTTCATTGGTGTTGTACAAGGGGCACTGGCAGATGCAGATGCCCTCGATTTCTTGTTTTTTTCTTTTATCACTGAAGGTTATTCTGTGAATAATACGGAACAGGATCTAGTTTACCGGTGTAATATTATGAAATGACATCTATACGTTTGGCACAGTAACACCTGAACAGTGTTTTCACAGGATTCTCATACTAGTTTTATACAGTGCCTGGCCAAAAAAATAGAAACAGAAATAAAAATACCTCCTTGAATTTAGCTTAGTAAATCGCTCAAATCCTTCCACAGGATAATTACTGCAGTCATTAATATGTTTAAGCTACAACAGGTTAGGGAGTCCCTCATAAATCACAACATAGCAGCAGACGGAGCCTCACTGAGTCTTCATTTAAACTTGTGTGGAAACTGCAGATGTCAAAGTAACACTGTGAAGTCAGTCATGTTGAAAGAACAAGTAAATGAAAGAATCAGATAAGGTCCGCACAAGCTGTGAGCTCCCAAAATATTTATTCTCCACACCAGTGATGTTTTGGGCCACAGCCCTTCATCAGACATGGGACAAGTCATGACACACAGCTGTTTATATAGAACACAAATTGCGATACATCGTGACAGGTGATGCAAATTATCTTATGTTATCAGTAACTTTTGAATAAGTATAAGTGTCTTTAAATACATAATAATTCATACAAGTATAGTAATCAAATTTCTTTAAGTTAATGTAATTACAGGTATCAAGTTACTTTAAATTCACACATGAACTTGTATGAATTTAAAGAAAGTTGATCATTGTATTAGTATGAATTTGCTTTAATTTAAAGTATATTAATTAACACTTGTTTTCATTTCATTTCATTTTATTTTATTTCGTTTTAGTGGTTTATTAACCCTTTCATGCATAGTGGTCATTCCAGTGGACAGTTATTCTACAGCTGTTCTCTTGTATATTCATTGGTTTTATTGTTTTATTTGCATATCAGCCAACACAGTGGACGCTTAAGCACCATCTCATACACTGACATTCACACAATTACTGTAACTTTGCTGTTCTTTATAAACCTGATCTGCAGAAACATGTTTGAGTCTAAATCAAGTACTAGTTGTTTTTAGATGTAACGTTTTCTTAGACAAAAAGTTTTTTGTTTTTTTTTTGCATATTATCTCCCTGAAGTGAGTAATAAGTAGTATTAGAGTCTGCTAAAATGTGAGAAAACATCAGATTAGCTGCATTAAAAATGTTTTTATTTCATAGTTTTCACACAGTATATCACTTTCTGTTACTGTGTCTTAAATACGTGTTTCTTTGCTTCAAAAATTAAACACATGGTGTCCAGTTGAGTGGACATTTTTGTAACTCCAATTACACATTTTCAATCACACTGTTTTTTTCATGCCTAAAGAGGAATAAAAACACACAGGAAAAAAAAATCTTGACTAAGGCTCTCAAAATTCATGCATAAAAGGGTTAAACAGGGACATTATACATTAATTCACATGAAATGCAACACCGATAGATTGTTTTTTTTCACAGCACAAGGTTATAAACATGCTATTTTTAAGATATAAATTTAAAACCCCTAAACGCAGACAGTTACAGTACAAGTTTTGCAATACCAAATTTACAGTTAATAACGAATCCGACAAAGTAAGTAAAAAATTATTCAAATATACTTTGCACTTAGACAAAAAAATTACAACAGAGACAGGACTAAAAAATGTCTAATGTTGGCAGCTCCAATTATTAATGTGTCAGTATTTTAGATGTATTTGGAGCTCATTATGTCAGTTCTCTGCCGCTGGAATAGAATTCCACTCATGTGTAACTGTAAATAAGGCTTGACCAAATGTTACCTGCTTCCCTTGTTAAATGAGAGTTAAAAACCTGATCTAAGTCTATAAGACATGATATGAATATATTTTGTTGCTCTAGTGCACAGGACAGTGTGGGCAGAATTCCTAACTCCACTTCGTGAGGCCTTTCGATGGTCCGTCCTGACCCACCCAATATTGTTGTTTAACTGTCATGTGCTATCTTTCCTGAACAGCTTGCAGCTCAACTGTGAACCGCACGACTACAGTGTTATTTTTATACTATTCATAGTTATGTTTACATCAATGCCTTTTCTCTGATCCCACCAGTTTACTCTAAATTGATCTGCAGTATATCAGACAATACATTCATTAATTTTTTTTTTTTTCATAAACCACATTCCTATTATTGTAGTTTTGCTGAGTTTTACGGGCAGTGTTTACAAGCTGGTGAACAAGTGAAGACAGAAGTGTTTGTGTGTGAAGTACTGGACAGGGACGAGGGCAAATGAAGTAGAAACTCTGACCCAAAACAATACAGCCGTGGAAATAAGCAGAGAACTGAGATCACAGAGGGAAAAGAGCCCTTGAAACCAACCTTTCCTCTAACTTATGATTTCATTTCCAGTTAATTACTTTGCTCTGTCACCAGTTAAGAAAGAAGGAAAATGCAGAAACACAAAGCACCTTCAGTGAACTCTTCTGCTACCATCGTTGATAAAACACTTATCTCTACCTGTTCTCTCTTCATTTATCTTCCACCGATATTTCCCTCCACAGCCAAATCTCTTCAAGAGTTTGCAGCCGTCCTTCAAAACCTGGAGGACGAGAGGACACGGATGGTGAGTGACCTGTACTGAATATGGGAGGATGTTAACTGGACAGGGTGGGACGTCACAGCAATGTCAGTAATGTCACATCAAGATTCAGGATTCCTTTTATCGTCATTGTATATACAGCATACTCAGTGAAATTCTGATGCGCTTTATAGAGTCAGTACTTTTTGAGTAAAAGAAAAGGAAATATACAGTATTAAATGCTAAACATTTAAATAGTTTAAAAAAAAAAAAAAAAAAAAAAACTAAAAAAAATCCACACACACCCTGCCCCTTCTCTCATTAACATTGCTGCCCCCTGTTTTCTTCTGTTCTGTGACTTGTTACATTCAGAAGCATGATTCATACACCAAAAAAAACAAGGCTAAGGAAAGAGCATAATTAGGCAAAACTAATTATTGTTACCTTTTAAGATATTTATAACGGGTAAATTCCACTCACCCATTCCATGACGTGCTGGACATTCAGTTAGAGACTGATTCCACCCAAATGCACTGAACCACACAGGAAATTATTCCGGCCTGTGGTCATCAGACTGTTTAATTCTTCATTAGAACCACATAATTTTTAATAACACGTGTTATAGTGTGTTTTAAATGATTTTTGTCCCCTATTTTTTGTTGTATTGCAAATTTTTTTCATGCTACTTTTTATTATACTTGACTAAAGCAACTGTAAGACACAATAATATCCCTCTGGGATTAATAAAGTATTCTGATGAAAAAAGGACAATATTGGTTTAAATCTAGAAGATAGAGCTGGTAAAATAATGCAGAACATGAAGACATTTCTTTATTATTTATTTATACCCAATCATGTTCATTGCTTATTTGAATACAGGAATTTTAGTCACATCAAATGCGTGTAAACATTGTTTATATGTATATTTTTTTCATAATATATACCTTTACTATTAACAGTAAAGTGGGAGACTAACAAAGAGCACATGTAAATTTAATCTCTCTTGTTGATTTGAGATTAAATTGTATTTGTGTGTGTGTGTGTGTGTGTGTGTGTGTGTGCTCTCACAGATCGAGAATGCTAATGATGTGTTGATTATGCCTCTGGAGCGGTTCAGGAAAGAGCAGATCAGCGCGGCTAAGGTAAGAAGGTGACAGCACAAAGCCGCAAGTCTGGTGACAGAAATAACTCCCAATACACACACACACACGCACACACACACACACACACACACGCACACACACACACACACACACACACACACACACACACACACACACACTGCTTGTTACTGATACGTTGACAGTGTGTTAACGTAAATCAATAAAATTATTTTAGTGCCTCTGCAGTTGTTGAGGGACTCTTGACACATTATCCACCCCAAACATTGATAAGGGTAAGATTACATCCACTGTTGATCTATGGCTCTACAACATGTAGAACTGAATATAACAAAACATGTAAATGGTATTCATCAAGTAGTATATTAGAATTTCTTGTTTGTGACATTAAGCCTCCAACACCCACTGTACTGCACCAGGCTGAATAATAGGTGTTTTTAAATCTTAGGAGGTCACGCACAGTTAAATCAAATTTAACACAATGCTGCATCGTTGTCCTTGAAACTACGTAGTTTCAATTTTAATGCATGCACTGATACACTATTTAATTATTGGATATTTTCAGTATTTAACCCATAAAAATCAGAACATCCACCGTCGACCTAAACCATCTACGAATCTTAAATGTTTAACACCTGTTGATCCATTTTTTCCATTTTTTCGTCTTTTCATGGTCATCACATATGACCCATTTGGATGTTCAGAGGCTCCGTAGTGAATGTGGAAACACAGTCATCTTCTCCAACATTGATTCACCAGTAAAACCCATGGAGTTGGATCAATGACAGTGGATGGAGATGCTTGGTTTATGTTCAGTTAATGATATATTTGACTAAAAAAGTCACTTTTTCTTCAGTTCTCTCTCTTTCTGATATTATGACCTTTGAATTTACTGAATTTACTGTGGGCTTTAATGAACATCTACATGTTCAGTGAATAAATATAGGAAAATAAATGATTTACACTGAAAAAAGTGCAAATTAAGAAGATAATATTACAATAAATGGTGATAAATCACGTAAGAAAGGTGAAATATAGAGGAAAAATTCATTTGGGAGCTGCCACAGAAGTAGGTCTGGGCTTTTGTGGGTTAAAGTTAAATTTATAATTACATATTCTTCATCTCCTTGAAGTTAAGATTTTGCAGTACAGATGCATATGTATAGAATAGAATAGAATAGAATAGGTCTTCATTGTTACTGTTACAGGAACAATGAAAATCAGTTTAGCAGCACATTCTTAAAGTACAAAAAAAAGACTGTATATAAAACTATCTCACAAAATTATGCTGAAAATTCATTCTGAAAAACACCAACAATATACAAAACTATGAAGAAATACTGAAATATACAAAAGACCAACTCTGCACCACAGGCAGAATGAATATATTTATAAACATATGAAGAGTATTTACAAGGTAACTGAGGATATATATATATATATAAGTAAAAGCAAGGTTGCATTTCAGTGATATGCAATGTGTTTTATTAATCAAAATTACAAATTAAGATATTTGTTAATAATTTGCGCAATAGGGATAAACTGATATTTAGAGCAAAATCCAACTTTTCCCATTTTGTACATTACGTAACACATTGAACTCCTGTAAAGAAAAGTTTATTAGTGAATTAAACCTGTACTTGTACTGTACATACAGCATATTTACTCTGCCTCATTATTAGTGTACTACATATCAAGGTCTGTAGCATCACTTCATGACCTGAATAGGAGATTAGAGGAATATATAATCCTGCCATAAATCAGTGTCTCCCACCAGGGGGGTCTCCGAGGCCTGCAGGTCTCCCTCATGGCATGGCTGCTGTTGTTTTAGGGCCGTAGGGAATATAAATCATATTCTACCTCAGCCCTTGACTAACAGTACAGGAGGTTATTGGAACATCAAGGATAAACAGAGGGACAGATTTTCCTTGTAACTGATGGTTCCTGGAGCAGCTACATGCTCTCCTACTGTGAACATATTGGGGAAAAAATATTCAAAACTATTAAACAGTGTTGTATTGACTTCTATACATAATCACAGACTAAAACTTTACTGCTAAATATACTCAGTAGGATATAATCATTACAGTTCTGCCTTAATGTTCACTGTAGACTTTAATAATGAATTCTACAAGACAAAAAAAGTGCAATGCTGTATATTTTTTAGTAATCCAAAGCTCTATCTAGTTGATATTTCATGTTTAATATGTATAATCTCCTTAAAGAAGGACATGGACCTATATGAATACCCACAGGGGTCCCCAGATACATAAAGGACAGTATTAAACGCCTTAGCAGTTCATGCTCTGATTATCTCTTGCTGTAGCAGATCATTGTTTGATGGTGACCTAGTGGCCAGATTAAGATGTGAATGCATAATCTCACTGGTTAGGTCACTGCAAGTGATGTACTAATCCCAGTTTAGCCCTAAAAAGAACCAACGGCATCTTCGCTTGGCACCGCTTCACCTTGTCCTAAAGCTCCTGAGCTGGTTCTCCTCCAACACTCGAGGGATTGTAAAAGGAATTACAGATATCCCTGGAACATTTCTGCTTCACACACAGTACAGTGCATTTTCAAGAGGAATGACTTCTCTGAGACATATGAACCAAAGTATGTAAAAATCAAACATTCTGTATAATGCAACACAGAGGGCACAAATGTTGCTTTTAATAGTGACACTGTCTTCTCTTAATGACTTCTGCCAATAATTTGACACACGTGTTTGAACAAAACAGTGAAAAAAATTATGTAACCACACTTTATGTATAAAATAGATCTGCTTCTGTTGTAATTACAGAGATTTTCTTCACATAAGAGAATATATCTGCATGGGATCTGTTTCAGAAGGGCGTCTTTGCAGTTCAATGATTAATTAATGAATATATGTGGCTTTTTGCAAGGTTTCAACTCACTAAAAAGGCCCAACAAATACACACTCAGAAGTGTGTTTTTGATGAATCTGTACTGTTTATGCTGACAGATTAGTTTGATAGTTAAGTCAAGTTCATTTTAGTGTTTTATTTTCCATTGTTACTTTGAGCTCTGAGTCATAACTGTCCTTCCTTATTCTGTTAAAGCACAGGTAAAAAAAAAAAAATACATCACATGATAGTGAATGAATGAGTCTGGTGGTAGGAAATTACCTTGTAACTCAACAGTTTTTTTTTTTTTTTAAATAAGTGAAGTGATTATACTGGGATAATGGTATAATACTGCCTCCTGGTGGCTGAATGTGGAAATGCTAAAGACTTACTCTTACTGCTCTCGTAAAAAGATGACTTTAAAAGAAGTTTTGGATACTTTATCAGTGCAAAGCCCTGCTAAAGGCCTAAGAGTATTTAACTGATTCAGTATGTTGATGCTTTTATTTTGCATATCATATATATATTTATATAATATTATATGTGCAAAGGAAGACATTGCATTAGGCCTCCTCCAGTGGATTCATTATTGTGTGTTTAGTTACTGAGGAACAGAAAGGAAAGACTAGGATCATTTCTGACATGATTTCCTCAGTGGACACGAGAAGTCAAACCGGCAGACTGGAAACAGAGGCCTTGTTGTTTAGAGGAGCGTTCATCATCGCTGATGTGTTCTGCAGCTGCTGTCTGCTCCTCCGCTGGCCTTGTGGACTCGTTTTGTTGTTGGAAGTGGTTTGGCAAAGAAACACCTGTGTCATGTAACTTCAGCACAGGCTTCCTTCAGGGGCTGGTCTGAATATAGTAGATCAACAAGGCAGTGTTTTGTTGTTTGTTCAGAACTTTATCCATTTTGTTTCCTTCCACTTTCAGCGCATACTTAACCCTGTAAAACTGGACTTATTAAAAACTAGCCACAAAATTCAATTTTTTGGAATTGAGATGGTTATTAGTCAATGTTTATTAACAATATTCAAACAAAACATTTGCCATATTTTGTTTATGATGTTTTTGTTTCACATTTGATACACTGGGCATTTTTATAAAGCACCTTGTATACCTGCAGTTTCAAATTTGATACACACATTTTTAACAAGTTAACTGTGCTGCAGAGAATAAATTATCAATTAACTATCCATTGTTTCAATACTTGAAGTACTTATTTAAAACAGGGTTTCTGCAGGTCATTAAAAAGCATTAAAAGCCATTAGATAGATTTTATGAAAATTAAGGCCTTAAATGGCATTAAAAAGCATTAAATTTGATGTCCAGAGGCATTAAAAAATTAAATACACTTGATGGAGAAAAAGCATTGTTATTCTCGATTTATTTTGATTATATACACATTTAATAATTTTAATTGGAAGTGTAGTGTGATGATTGACAGGTGGAACCCTTTAATTGGCTATTGTTTAAGGCCATAACACTGGATGCTTGGAATGCAGCGTGCTGTAGACGTGTGCATGCCGTGGCAAAAGAGTGGAGGGAATATTAGGAAAAAGGGAAAATGTAAGTTTCAGCAGAAGTGGTTGTAGGAGGAACTATTCAGAACCTGGTTAAAGCCTGTTGACGGTAAACTGTCATAAAACTATATGTAAAACTGTATCTGCAGGTGGACATGGGCATTAAATTGTTTAAAGTGGCATTAAAAAGGGCATTAAAAAGCATTAAATTAGATTTGCTCATACTTAGAGAAACCCTATAAAAACAAACAAAAAAAAAAGAACAAAATGAAAGTTCTTCTTCACGGAACTTTTTAAAAATTACCAAACACCTTCCTGCAAAAAGTGTGTGGATAATTTTAACGATAGTGGCCATATTGAAAAATGCAAAAAAAAAAAAATGCAAAAAAAAAAAAAAAAGGCTGCAGTGGGATGATAATCCACCAGGGGAAAGAAAACGTGTCAGGTCACATACAACAGGTTTTGAAGGAAATTATTGCTCTTGTTGATAAGATAGAGGTCTCAGAACCTGGTGTAGCAAATATGATACAAATGGTTTTATAAGGTTAATAGTGGAACTGCCAATTAAATCTGGTGTGATTTCTGAGCATCATGAAGAAACCACAGAGCCTCTGCTATCTGCCCCTCCTCTGTTTATGCCTTTCAACGTTTAATCACCCAAACATGACTAATAATTACTGTATAGCCATAAAGATAAAAAAAAAGCATGCTGAGAAAAGACGCAGCTGCTCTGTTTGTGTCTGTGTTTCTTGGAGATATGAACACACTTCAATTTTGTTTTTCTCTTAGCATGAAGCTGACACACCCTGCTCTATCTGTCCCTGGTTTATCGTTCATCCAGCTTTCTCTCTCATGTCAGTGATCTCAGCCCTGATGAAAAAGCTCTGTTGTTTAATAAGCAGATGTGTTCCCAGAGAAGCATTTTTATTCTGGACTCTGCAAAATGAAATGAAATGTCTAATAAAATGCTCGCACCGCTATTTGTTCTCAAAATTGACTGTGAAATGTTGATGGAATTATTCTTAAACGTGGTAAAATGAATATAAAATGCTTATTTTATTACTATGACTGAATCATTTAGCTGATGCCACCTTAGATTAAAAGGTTCTTTTTTGCTTTATCTTTTGCAGGAAGCTAAGAAAAAATATGACAAAGAAACAGAAAAGTATTGTGCCGTGCTAGAAAAACATCTCAGCCTTTCAGCGAGGAAAAAAGAATCCCATCTGCATGAGGTAAGAGGGGAATGCTTTTATGTGGATGTGTTTATGTTTGTTCCTTGTTCTTCCACCTGCTCTGTTATTATCTACCGATACCAGGCTCTTCACCTTCCTTTTTGTTTTTTTTGTTTTGTTTTCGTAGGCAGACAATCAGGTCGATAACGTACGCCAGCATTTCTACGAAGTTTCTCTGGAGTACGTCTTCAAGGTGCAGGAAGTCCAGGAAAGGAAGATGTTTGACTTTGTTGAGCCTGTAAGATGACACTTGGCATTTTTGTTTTATGTAATTTCACATTTTCATTTTTGCCTCAAGAGGCTCCACACATGTGCTCTTTGTCAGCAGTGGTTTATTTTACTTTCACTCACTTTGACTTATACCCAGCGGCTGCATCGCCCACCAAGTGCAGTTTTCTTGTTTACTGACCGAATGCACATACAGTATAGCCATTTGGAGGTTACAGTGCCTTGCTCAAGGGCACCTCACTTTATTCATACACCTCACTGCGTACACCAGTGGGCCTCATGCTTGACTGTTTTCTAATTTGTGTCTCTTTTTACACAAGAAGAAATTGATGAAATGTGTTGGTGCTTTATGCAAATCACAAACCAACATCAATTTGCCTGGAAACTTAGACAAAATAGAAGATGAAAAGCAGATAGAAACTTACTTTACAAAGAATGTCGAGGGTTTAAATTTGCATCTAGAAGCGAGATTTCAAATTGCAACCAAATGAATTCCCCTCAAGTGGATAGAACAACGTGCAGTTGTTGCTAAAAACACAAAAAACCTTCTAGATAGTGTTTTTTTTTTTTGTAAATATGTTTTATTGATTTTAGCAAAAGTAAAGAATGGTCCCTCAGTTTGGAGGGATACAAAACATCATGGCATTTTACATGTACAGTATGCAGTCATCCCCAAAGTACATTTCTCACATTGAGTCATTCCCATCCCAGCCTATCCAATCAGTGGCCAAGGCTCACTCCATACCCAAAACCCACCTAACACCCGCCCACCCACCCATAGGGTTACAGGTCATTGGTTATCGATTATATACACTTGGGGAAAGAAGGGGAGGGAGAAGAGAAAAATACATTCATAATAAACAAATAATAATGATGATAAATAAGTAAATAAAAAAAAGGGGGGGGGGGGTGATTACCCTCTGCTGTCTCTACTCAGTATCAAGGGGTACCTGTAAAGAGCCGAAATAGTCAAAAAAGGGCCTCCATATCTTGAAGAAGGAGTGAGAGAATCCTTTAAGTGTGTACTTGATTTTTTTCTAGTTTTAAAAAAATACATAACATCTTTGATCCAATGTGAGAAGGACAGAGGTGTCTGTTGTTTTCACTTGAAGAGGATCAAACACCTCGCTAAGAGTGTAGTGAAAGCTATGACTAAATAGTGGTTTTCTGTTGTGGGCCACTGCAGATTCACGATGATACAACATAGCTCTAACTCTAATAATTAACTCTAACACTTACAGAAGAAGAGCTGGTCAACCTGTAAATCTGAACGGCTTCATGTGTACAGTGTCTGATCTACACAGATGTAGATCAACAGGACTAAACACAGCTTTTGATGGTGGAGATATTTGTGTGACTGAAATTCTATTGATGGGACAACCACTGTAGCTGTCACTAATGGACATTACATCATTTTTTCATACAAAAAATAACTTCTGATGGTCTAAGCTGATGTCTTTTACCAACATTTAAGTCTAAAGCAAATATACAGGGTGTCCATAAAGTCTCTTTACAATTTAACACATTTGTTACAAAAGCTAATGAATTGACAAATCTGTGGAAATTATCACAAATGAAAAGTAGATGTTGAGGGTTTTTTTCTTGCCTCATTGGGCACCATTGGTTACATGAGGCACATCAGGACTGTAGAAAAGACTCATCAATGGTTTCAATGACATCAGTGATCTTGTACTTCATCTTTGTTCAATACACAATATCTTTAACATAACCCCGATTTTGTTTCAATAAACCACGATACACATTGCACCTTTTCATGAGGAGGAGCCATTTTTTAGGGGTTTATTTAATAGAACCTATTTCATCAACAGGGTACCTGAAATACACAAATGCTAATGGGATTAAAAACTTTGCTAATCACTGAGTACATAGAACAAACCTGATTAACATATCTCATTAAATACATTTGTTTTTTATGCCTTGCATTTTTTATTTCTTTTTTCCAAACAAATCACATTATCACACATCAAATACTAACATTAGAGTATTGGTAAATTACCCACCCTCCCACCCACCCATAACCAGAAGGGGTCTCCATATCAATATAGTGGCTTTTTATCCCACACACATCAACTTTGAGTATCCATGTATATAATATATACATACACCATAAATATCTACACAGAGGTGTCTAATCATAATAGACACACATACATGCATAAGGCATGCGCTCATGGTCTTTTCACTGTGAATCCTCTTAGCCTTTAGTCTTTGAAATCTGAAGATTTCAGATATTTGCTCCATTTCAAAAGATATTTTTCTGCCTTGTCCTGTATCCTATATGACGTTCTTTCATATTCATCAGATGCTTTTGTAATATTTTTTTTAATTATAAAGAGACTTTGTGGACGCCCTATATAAGTGGATTTTGTCATGGTTTATATGATCCACCTGAACACTGGACGTGTATTTATTTAATCTGCAAAAATACAGTTTATTCACATTTTCACTTACTGACAGTGTACAAAACCAAAGTTCCCCCGTTTTTCCTCATCGCATTAATTTATCACATCTTCATCCTTTCTGTGATTTCCTCGTCCCATCCTGTGATTTTACTTCACTTTAACCTCCTCAACCTTCTTTTTTGCCCTCAGCTCTTGGCATTTCTCCAAGGCCTGTTTACTTACTATCACCACGGATACGAGCTGGCCAAAGACTTCAACCACTTCAAGACTGACCTCACCATCAGCATACAAAATGTAAGAGCCCACATGCACAAGAAATGCAGCTGTGTCTGTAACATACAAGGCCATATGTGCAGCACACAAACGTATCTATACAGGTCCAAAGAAATATTCTACTCAGACACTGAAGTTTAGGAAATCACTCATATGGTTTTAACCATGTGGACACACTGCTATTGATTTGTCTGTGTTTGGTGAGTTTTACTTTCATCTTAATCCATTCTTTTGTTAGTTTGGACATCATGTTTGGAGTATCTTTGTAGACCAACATACACTTCATATCTGACCAAAGGGCTGAGGGATTCTTGTGTTTATTTTAACTGCTCAGACAACAGATAATAAACAAAGAAATAAGCAGCAAACGATAACTTCATTTATTTATTACTTTCAAAAACTAACATTCACAAAAAGCATTTACAGGCAAATAGGACAAATTGCTCATCAGCATGTTTCATCAAGAATCAATAACAAGTTGAATTCATGAGGTCGTCAGGTTCTGCTGCTATGTTAGAGTCGTGTGGTCTTGATGCAGGACATCAATCTCCCAACTGAAGTGGGTTGTACTTTGACTGGAGATTGGTCACACTCACAAATTACACTCAACAAATTAAGTGGAAGTCCATATATGACTTCCTGTCAGTGCTCAGTAGTAACTACATTGATATCTGTAACCTAGGGCTGCACGATTTTGGCCAAAAATAAAATCCCAATTTTTTTTCATCTAAAAGCTCGATTTTTGATTTCAATTCGGGCTGGTGATGGCGTTTTAGTTGGTATGTTGTTTTCGTGTGCAGCTCGCAATGCAACACACTGCTCCCACTCTGGCGTGTGATGATGTTTGAGGTTCTGAAATAAGACGATTGTGCTGTTGTCTTTGATTGATACCACCTTCAGGCAGAGTTTGCAGCGAGGAATGGTTTGGTCTTCATCGGAAACTTCAAAGATGTACCAGTTCCACACTATGGTGATGTCATATATGGAAGGGCTGGACAGTTAAGATCCACTACATAAGCTGTAGTCCACAGCATAGCACTACCCCGATGTATCTCAGTGGCTCTGGGGATGGGGAGGGGGGTTGGGGGGGTAGGTAAGATGTCAAATTGTGTTTTTGGTTTTCTGCCCCCTTCTTTTTTTTTTTCTTCCCTTTTTTTTCTCACTTTATCAGTGTTGTTTTCCTTTCATTTCTGATTGTGCATTTGTTATGTTGATATCAAAAATGAAGCATAATGTACCAATCAGGGGATCTCAAATCTGTACTATGATAAGGTTTCGCAATAAAAAAAATATCTGAAACAATTCCACACAACCAACTTGCTCTTGCTACTTTTAGCCACTTCTCGCTCTCCTTAGCAAACACCATTTGTGTAGTGGTGTGTAGAGACCAAAAACTATGGAGACTGCTCTCACACTTAGGAGGAGGAGCCTACAGTAGCCTGGAGGCACGTGGCCCGGAGACACGAGAGAGATGGAATTTGATTTGACGATTATCCTTTTTTAAACATCGTCCTAATTAAATAGTTCGATTTTGATTTAAAATCGATTAATCGTGCAGCCCTACTGTAACCATTTCCATGTTATAGGCCACGAAAATACAGCCCATTATAAGTAAAGTCACATATAAAATTGAGATGAATCCAACCAGTAGTTTTGGAGAAGAAGATGTTTGAAGAAATTGTGGACGAAGATGAAGATGTAGGTATAGATGAAGCTGAAGACGATGACAGATACAGTGCCTTCACAATAGTTCATGGCCTATTGGTGTAATAATGTTAAAGGTAAGAGTTTAAAAAGTTACAAAATGCAGATAATTGAAAGACACAAGAGTCCAGTTCAGTAAATACAAAGAGAATGAAAATGGCAAAAGTGCATAATAATCATAATCATAAAATGGAAAATGTTGAATATAAAAGGAAAAACTCCTCCAGGACTGAACTAGGTGTTGCGTTGGAATCCGTCTGCTGTTCAGAATGACTCTGTTCTACATTTGTTTCCATTGCCAAGATGGGAATATCCTGTGTCTGTGCTCTACTGAAGACCATAATGCATCCTCCAAATGAAAAAAGAGAAACAAATGTAAAGAGTGTGATTTGAAATATACATGAAGTGACATATTTTTTTTTTTTTTTTTAAACTCACACAACACCCATTATAGTATTGACCACCCATACATCTTGAGAAGACATGAAATCCTCCAAATGTGTGTCTTGTCACTGACAGCTCTTTAAAGGTCAAATACCTTTTGGAAATCACATTTGAAATGAAAAGGTCACAGAAAAACCCTCAGGTTTGGTTCATGTTACTGTATCTATTCACTGATTTCTAAAGTATTTCTTCCACTCCTAACAGAAGATTGCATGTGTATGATCTTAGTGACTGACAAAACATTTTAAAGGTGTTTCTTCTCTGTGTTTGAACAGACGAGGAACCGTTTTGAGAGCACTCGGTCTGAAGTTGAGAGTCTGATGAGGAAGATGAAGGAGAATCCACATGAACACAAAAGTGTCAGCCAGCACACCATGGAGGGATACCTGTTCGTACAGGAGAAACGTACGTATCTACGAGTGTGTTTGTGTACTTTTACATCAGTGCCAGAGCACAAACAATCCTGAAAAATCGGACGCACTTCGTGAGACACTCCGCCATGCGTCTTCGTGTTTTGTTTATCTGTATGAGTGCACGGAAGCGAACATATTGATTGTCTCGTACACTCATACTCACATGCTGTCAAAGAAGCAGAACAAACAAACCATAATGAACCTACAGCTGATGAAGTCAAGCCTGATCTGTTGGAGACGTGACAGCGGCTCGTGTGGTAACTATGGTAACTCACCCAGCACTAAAGTGGGACTGATTGAGACATGTCTTTTTTTTTTTTCTCTTACTGTCTCTCCTCCTGTCTGACACTATCTTTAATCATTCAACATGGCACACACCTCTTTTAATTCCCTTCTACTACTTTGTATTCCTGTCCTTTAACTCCCTTGTCTCTTTGCCCCAGGGTCATTTGTATCTTCCTGGGTGAAGTACTACTGCACATATCACCGCGAGCCCAAGAGGGTCACTATGGTTCTGTTTGACCCTAAATCAGGAGGGAAAATGGTAAGTGGCTGTAAGATCCAGATAAGGTTATGCAGTATTTATATAAGGCTGTCCAACTATCAAACTATCAAGGACGATTTACTACAACCAGACATTGCATTAGGAACAACAGGAAAAAAAATTAGTCTGAGTTTTTCTTTTTTTTTCTACTGTATGGATGATTCATTACTTTTATCATTTTTTTGTCTGTATGTGTGAACTCCAGACATGGAGTATAATATAGTATGTGTGAAATCAACAACAGCAGGGTGTCAGTGTTCTGAACCCATTAAATCTGGATGCAAGTTCATACATTTTTACTTTTATGCTGTGATTGACGAAAGTCACCTACTGCACACTAGATACTTTATTTATTATTACTATTTTTTGTCATTTTTAGTCACTTTTTTTTCTATTGTATTTGATACATATTGTCTTGTCCTGCTGTACATTTGAATTTTCCCTGGGGGATCAATAAAGTCTTGTCTTATCTTATCTTATCTTATCTTATCTTATCTTATCTTATCTTAGCTTAGCTTAGCTTAGCTTAGCTTATCTTAGCTTAGTTTAGCTTAGTTTAGTTTAGCTTAGTTTAGCTTACCTTAGTTTATCTTTGCTTAGTTTAGCTTAGCTTAGCTTTCGGCTTCCCACGGGGTCTTAAAAAGTCTTAAAAGTCTTGAATTTTCAAATCTGCATTTAATACCTTTAAAAAGTCTTACAAGGTATTACATTTGATGTAGCAGGTCTTAAGTTATGTTGCTCTAAACCTGCTCAGTGTACTGTATTTAAATGTGTCTGTAAAATGTCCAAACTGCAAAGAAAGCAACATTAGTCTACTCAGTTCCACCATATATGTTAAAATTAGAAACCAATTATTGCTAACTTGACAGCCCCTGGTGAGAAATGACTCTGAATGGAGGGAATCAAGGCATTGGAGCAAATAAATATATTTTCCTAAATTCTAGGAGTCACAAATTTTTTCCAATATAGATGTAAAATAGGCATTAAATTCTGTTCTAAGTAGTCTTAAAAAGGTTTTTAAAAGCCTTACATTTTACTTGTGGGAACTTGTAGGAACCCTGTATCTTATCTTATCTTATCTTACCATATCTTATCTTATCTTATCTTATCTGGTGTTTCTAATGTCAAGACTGCGCTGCTCTGAAAGATCATTAGAGCTAAGACAATAATGCCAAAGGTTTACGCTCTGAAATCAATTTTATTTCATCCATTCTTTTGCTTCTGAAGCTGAGAAATAAAGGTTTTAATGAATACTGATAGATAAAAGAAGACTCAGACAGGACTTAAGATTTAACAGATTTTTCTTAAAGTGAGCACTTAGGTCTTAATTGTTTTAGAATAAAAACTAAAGCATAGCATAGTAGAATATTAATAGAAATAGCTATACTTTGATACAGTATTTCTGTTACTGCAGTTTTTTTGGTATGCAGTTATTGCCAAGGAAAAGTGACTGCATGTGTTTCTGTTGGAGCTGGAGTTTAAATTGAATGAATTATTCCTACTGATTAGTAACTGATAAATACTAATATATCTTTACTTCAATATGTCCTTGCTTTATATTGCATTTATCTACGTCAGTTTAATAACTTTTGCCTGGGAACAAACTATTTTCAAGTTCTTGTAAAAGTTCAGAAAACTGAAATAAAGTACCGTTTTCCAGTTCCTGCCGAGCTTTGTCTCGTTGCCCATCTCACATTGAAAGTGTTAATCCAAAATTATCTCACTATGTTTCTGACAGGAAGTTTAGTGAGTTGTAAATGCTCTGTTAAAAAAATGTTCTTTTTGATGATCAGGGGGAAGAGGAGAGTTTTATTCTCAAGTCCTGCACCAGGAGGAAAACAGACTCTATAGAGAAGAGGTTTTGTTTTGACGTGGAAGCTGTGGACAGGTGAGAGTGGTGATTCATCTTTTACTTTTCTCTCCTCAGTTTGTTTTACTTTACCTTTTTTTCTACGAATATATTACATACACATTGTTTTAAGGTAGAAACTACGTGTCCTTCAACAATCCCACAGTTCCATACTTAATTTGGGACTTTCTATTATTCACTGTTTTTCCATCATTTACTTATTTCTGTTAAATGAATTTGATCCACAGTTCACTTGTGTTAATTAAACCTGTTGGAAAATATGAGCAAGACTGGAATAAATACACTACTAATGCTTCCAGCGATCTTACTGAAAGCTGATGTAAACTCGGACCCATTAATACAACACATTTCAGTCACTGTAATGGGCCTCTGATGTGCTGATGCTTTTCTCATGTTGACCACATGGCAGCGCTGCTGAGTTTCCTTTGGCCCTGAACACAGCACTGTGGGTGTTCAACCCCTCAGACTGCAGGCAAATATGGCCCAAATCCGATTTTTTTGCCCATATGTGACCTGTATCCAATCTCTTAAAGATAGTTTGAACAGCACAAATCAGATTTTTTCATATCTTATCCAGGCCACTTTCATATGTGGTCCTAAATCCAATGCAATGCGACTTCAGTCTGAACGGCCAGGTCGCATTTATCCGACCTTTACGTCACTGAAATGCGACAGATGTCACAACTCTGTGCCTAGACGAGATGGCTCCATACTTACTCCCGTAAACAACGTACCTGCGTGGTTACATATTACAGGACCTCTTTTGCACATGCGGGTCACTTTAGGGTTGCATTCAGTTCATACTATAAACTGATAGAAGTCGCATTTAATTTGTAATATGAATGAGCACACAAAAAAGTTGCATTTCACCAAAACATCAGAATTTTTCATGAAGACCTGCTGTCTGAACATAGTGGTAGTTTCCTGCAGGGCTCCCCTACTCCATTTTTTTTTTCTCTTCCTCCTTCCTCCCCTCAATATCGACTTGTCCTGTCCTTGACACCTGAAGGACAGTGAGATATTGGTGTGTCGCAGAAGCAAAGGGTGAATATACTGATAGTGACTAGGTCGGACTGAAAACCATGTATTGAAAACTGAGATCTGAGATGTTTAATGATTGTGTATGTATAAACTAATAATTATAAAAACCAAAAAAAACCCAAAATATCGCTAACATTTCTGCATTAAAATTATTAGGCCTATGTAATATATTTTTTGACTTATGTGCTTGCATTTTATACAAAATATTTCATTTGGCGTTTTATATCTTCTTTACTAGCATTAAGGTTACTTGTCGCTATTTCATCATCGAATAAAGTGAATATACAGTATGCCACCCATAATGTGAATAAACCTTTAATACATTACCATTTCTGCCTGAGTCATGTCAAGTAGATTTTCACCTGCAGTCGTGTTAAAATCGACTCACATTATCATCTATGGCTGTAGCTTCTGTTATTTTTTTATGGCTGAGAGATAATTCAAAACTGGAAAAAAGCTCAAAAAGATTTGGATTACTGGAATTATTAATGGACTACTTAAAAAAAACAAACTTTCAGTCGCTTTTTGTTGTATGCATTATGATGGTGATAGTACCAGTTATAGTATGTTAATGATAAATAAGCTCATTTGCCTCTTTGTGTTTTCATGTCTGTGTGTGTGCGGTTGAAGGTCGGGCGTAATAACCATGCAGGCTCT